>NW_019416286.1:494425-603877 GCF_000390285.2 Anoplophora glabripennis
CCATTTTTATGTAGAATTGTCTGCTTTACAACTTTCATGAACAACTTTTTTTTCTAGCTCTTACCCTTTTTGAGTTATCTTGAAAAAGCCCTTTGTTTTATCTTTTTCCACCCTTGGCCGGGGGTTGAACAAAAAATTACTCTCACTTATTGTTATAATATACCTTAAACTAACTCATATCAAAAATTCAGCCAAGTTGGCAAAATTTCGATTTAAAGGCTTAGTTAATTGGACTATTGTACCTTACTGTAGGAGGCATATGTATACATATAACTTGCTCGCATCAGCACAGCAGGAACATCTTTTGGGAACAAGCGCCGCAGTGAAGTATCTTTATTTTTCAAATAATATTAAAAATACGTTAGGAAATAGACACTTAATTTAAATGTAATAAGTTACACTTAATTCATTCTTGATGACTTTACCCGTCAGGCAAAATTGTAGGACGATGAACAATAGACAGAAAACGCTACATAACTTTTTATACAACAAACAAGTACGTCACTTTTAGCTTATACTCCACAATTTTGTAATAACTTTACTTAAGGTAGTCATCACCTAAATGGACACAACTCAAGATAATTACGAAACTTTCAGTATAGTTAAATAAGCACCACATAGATACTTTTACAAAATTTCAACGCGCTTTACCATATAATTTTTGAGGTATGCTTAATCAAAGTTGACTATGTTTACCATAGGCTTTAATGGCACCATCTCAAAAAATGTTGTCGTTACGATGAAAACGTTGCTGTAGCTGAATAACCCCATTCGAGAAACTGCTAAAAGTTTAGGCAAGACTAATTTGTGTAGAAATACATTACATGTAACAATCTGGAAAGGATTGACCAGTTAGGATTAAAGATATTAATACTCAAATTTTTTAATTTTTCATATACTTAATTATTCACATAAATGAAATACGGCAACGTAGTACATTGAGGAAAGGTTAGTTTGCCAAATTAAAACCTTTTTCGTTTAGAGGAATTAATAAAATAAATCAAACAATAAGGACGATTCCTACAAAATTTTAAAAACCTGCCAAAATATTGTAATATATATTTAACACTAACCTAACCTAACCTTGTGCCCCAAAAATATCTTCGAAACTACATGGCTCAAATGTGAGACTTGTGCGAAAGTTTTCTACTTGAACTCCATACTTAAACAATTTTGCATGTGAAACCATTGAAAATGAATGAAATGTATAATAATAATAATAATAATAATTTATTTGTCACTATAGCTGTTACAAAAAACAGATATGGCCGTCAAATCAAAACAGTATAAATCAATGAAAAATATTCAAGATAACAGAGAAATACATTGTAAAAAACAAACAGTAGACACATGTTGACTCTACTATAAAAACAAATTACAAAAACTCGGAGAAAACATATTAATTTAAAAATTCCGTCGATTCAGGAATTCATGCAAAATGAATAATTATCTTTTTTTTCTCATCAAAAGTAACAACTGTGGATGGGGTGCAAAATATAGGGAAGCACTCTATATTTGCAATGGAAATTAGATACAGTACAAGTTTATAAAACTTACCATTAATTCTAGAACGTATACAGTATTGTAAATGATAGTATATGTAGATATTTCAAATGACATATTCTCCCAATGTATTCTACGCTTTATAAAAGCTGTTAAAATACCTTCTGTTTGTATCACCGCAAACAAATAAATCAACAGTAAAGGCCATCCAAACAGGGTGTTGAAATTATCCATAAGGTCATTCGATTCAAAGCACAACTTTTCAATTTTCTTAAGGGTACGGATAATATTGCCATTAATAACTTCACAAGGTTTAAAATCGAATAAGTCATTTATAGATTTATATCTGCATCTTATAGAGGCAACAACGCTAAAAACTGTTTGTGTGGTGAGCAGGCAAACACAACGGTAAATATAGAAGTGGGTGTAATAATAAAAAATCAGTCTATCCTTATTTTCGGTATAGTCTAAAACTATCACGACGAGAATAATTATATTTCTTAAAAAGAAAAGGCACGTTGAGCACGTAAAATTTTTACGCGCTTTTACCTTAGGCAATAGCAGCTCCCAGATATGCATATTCCAAAACGATGACCCCAACAATGTTGTTACAAGAAACAATAAGCCTGTCACATCATTGATATACTCCACCACTTCCAGTAATGTATCCCTGTGTGGATAACCGATCCAAATCCTGACGAAGAAAAGAGTCGAAGATAGTGATGCAAGTATAAATATCAGCAGAGCGGAGTAAAATTTAAACATCATGGGATAAGTCAGTTTATCAATCATGAAATTATACCACGGAAGTATACCAAACACAGATAATAAAATTGCCAAGGGTTTTATGAAAATAGGGCCGGTGTAATCTTGTGGCTTCATTTTGTACTTATTAGCTGCAACAGTGCAAAGAATACTGAATCGAATAGTCCTCAAAGGTTCATTAAGGGTAGGTTTATTAGGTAAATGGAAAAGGGTCATCATTCAACACAAAGCTCATTACGTGTATTAATAAGGAAGAAATTAAATATACCTACCTATAACATACATTTTTATCGACCATGCATTTGATACCTGAACATTGTCTTGTTGGAGAAACTGTAATTATTTGAAACAAGTTTCACTTAATTCTATTTTCTAAAAGTTGTGGGAATACTAAAAAATTGTTATCTAGAATCTAAATTAAACCGCAATATTGTTTTTTATGCCTTTTTACTTTGTCAAAAAACTATCGATGGATATCTGGGAAACCGCTTGAAGGATTTTTTTGAAATTGTGATGGTGTGAGGGCCAACCTAAAATGTGCGAAACAAATGGAAACATCATTTTAAGAAAAGGCAAATGTTTATTCGTAAATAAAATGAAAACCACTGGGTTTAGGTATAGGGAAACTAACAAAGTTACACTTAAATTTAGTGCTGAATGCGAATACGTTAAAAAAATTGGAGTTTCCATTTAAAAATTTTGAGTTTTCCACATTTTCTGAACTTCGTATTCGATAATTTTTTTTGGCCACCCTGTATAAAAACTGGAAAATTTTCATGTCAAATTCTATAAATTAAATCTTTCTCTACTAAATGTCCAATTTGCACAAAAAATTGTTTCCGGGAAAATTTTGCATGTAAATTTTAGGAAAAGCCCTCAGATTTTGGGCAATGTGCCCAACATTTTACTTACTAGTTTTTAAATTATTTAAAAAAATTTAAAATAAGTTCAACACTGTATCTTTTTAACGAACCGTCCGCGTCCTAGATAAAAACTTTATAGGAAAGACTGTCCTTAAAATTCACCAAAGAATACAAGGTTTCATTTTTGGTTACCATTTGTGAATCACCCTCTATAATGATTTTTGCGCAATTAATTTTTTAATTTAAAATCTCGAAATGTTTATTGCAAAAAAATATTGTTGATGATTAAAGCTCAATAACACACAGTGCCGATTTGAGCAATATTCTTTTAACTGTACCCCATTATCAGTAGAATGTTATATTATTATTATAAAAATAAATAAAAAATGTTATAATAAAAAAAATATATCAAAATCCTGTTGACTTGCATGTAGATTTATTTGTCGTTCAACATTTACTACTACAGTGAATGATTATATTTGAAACAGCTACAGTGTACAAGTATTGTATAATTATTATTTAATACAAGTTTTAATTAAACAATGGTGAAAAATATTTTGATATAAATAGTTAATTAGGGTGTCCTAGAAGTAAGTGTCAAAATTGTATCCACTCATTTAGTTCATCAAAAGCAACACAATTTTGTCTAATAACTTCTTAATTTTTAATAATTTTTCTGTTACATGACACTACAGCATAATTCGAAAGTTTAGATAACTCAATAATAAACAGAAAGAACATTTCTTTAATTTATAGCCAATTCGTTGCCATATTTTAACTGGTATTTCCTAAACAAAAACTGTTAGGCAAAAGCTGTTGCTCTTGTGACGCTATGTATATGAAAAAAAAATGTACAATACATCTACAAAGCACCGAATTGTAAGACGACAATGAGATAAGTTGTAATGGTGCCAAGTAGAGAAATTAAGGTTGATCTTCTTATTTCGAAAAAGTCCGCCGCTGTCAACTTTGGACTGTTATCTTTGATTACCTTCTTCAGGTTCCTAAGTGCCTTCAGTTCATTAGGATGGAGCGGAAATGTATGTTCTAGCTTGTAGCAATTTGTTCGGGACTTTTCTGCTTCCACTGCAACTGAGTCACAGCACAATATTACAGCTATTAGTGGAACCTATAACCAAAGAAATATATAGGTTATATATAGGTTAAATTATTTTTCCATTTACTGAACAGTGTGTTTCCCTATATTTTTATTTTTTGGGGATGGAAAACAATGTTAAATATATAAGTCGAATGCTTACATTTTTTTATCAGATCAAGCAGGTGTGGCAATAACTTACCATTAATTCTAGAGCATATACAGTGTTCAAAATGAGAGTAGTTGAAGTTAATTCATATGCCGCATTCTCCCATCTTCTTCTATGCTTTATGAAAAGTGAGAAGATGCTTTGCATTTGTGCCACTGCAAACAGATGAAGTAACAATATAGGCCAGCCAAACAGGGTATTGAAATTATCCATAAGATCGTTCGATTCAAAGTACAACTTTTCAATTTTCTTGAACGTACGGATAATATTGCCATTAATAACTTCACTAGGTTTAAAATAGAACAAGTCATTTATTGATTTATATCTGCATCTTATAGAGGCAACAAAGCTAAAAGCTGCTTGTGTGGTCAGTAATTGAAAGTAACGGTAAATAAAGAAGGGGGCGTAATAAAGAAACAGTTTTTCCTTATTTTCAAAATAGTCTACCACTATCACGATAAGCAGAATTATATTTCCTAAAAGGAAAAGACACGTTGAACACATAGAATCTTTACGCGATCTGAGCTTACGCAGAAGCAGCTCCCAGATATTCATATTCCAAAACGATGATCCCAATAATGTTATCACAAGAAAAAGTAAGCCTGCCACGTCAGTGATACTGTCTGTTACGTCCAACAATGTAACCCTATTCGGAGAACCAATCCACAACCTGACGAAGAAAAGACTCGAAGATAGTGATGCTAGTATAAATACCAGCACAGCGGAGTAAAACTTAAACATCTTGGGATAAGTTAATTTGCCCATCGTGAAATTATACCACGGAAGTATACCAAACATAGATAATAAAATTGCCAATGGTTTTATGAAAATAGAGCCAGACTTCATTTTGCACGTACTAACTGCAACAGTGCAGAGGATACTGTATTGAACAGTCCTCAAAGGCTCATTAAGGCTAAGTTTATTAGGTAATGGCAATGGGTCATCATTCAATACAACGCTCATTACATTTATTAATAAGGACGAAATTAAATATACCTACGTACCTGTAATATAAATGTTTATCGGTCATGTCTTGTATGCATTTGATATCTTCAACTCAAATTGATGATTTTAATACGATCCAGTTAAGGTTTTCCTCTAAAAGTTGTAGGACTACTAAAAAAATGATTTAATATTTAAATTAATTATGATATTGGCTTTTTATTTCTTTTTTACTTTAAAAATTTAAAATATGTATTACATTTATTAAGACATTATTAAAGAACTTACCAATCTTTTCTAATTTATAAATGCCCTGTATATCGCTCTAGTTAAGCAAACTTATAACTGGGACCATCAGAAATATTTATTTCTGAGTTCTGTTTCCTGTTGTAGATTTATTTGACATACAAACTTTCACTACAGAGAAGCATTCTACAATTTATTACAAACACAGTGAGCAAATATTTTATAAGTGTGCTTGAAACGCCTGTGAAAATGTTGCAATTCTTTATAAAAAAAAATAAAATATGTTGCGTAGACTTATAAGGAATTAAATTGTAACATGATAATGAGATAAGTCGTGATGATGCCAGCTAGAGAAATTAAAGTTGATCTCCTTATTTCAAAGAAGCCTGCAGCTGTCAACCTTGGCCTCTCATCTTTAATTGCCTCTTTCAAATTCTCCAGTTCTTTCAACTCATAAGAAAACAGGAAAATTGTCTGTTCCAGTTTATAACAATTTGTTAGTGACTTTTCTGCTTCTTGGGCAACGGTTTCACAACACAGTATAACAGCTATTACCGAAATCTGTAACCAACAAATTTATGTAATATAGTTTTATTCAGTTTTTTATTTTTATGATGTGTAGTACACACATGGCTTGCTTTTTATTTGCTTTAGATACAAAAAATGGTAAATACAGTGTGATTCATTAACAATGGGAAAGTCGAAAACTGAAGATACTACACGTGAAATGGTGGCCTTTGGCGCAAACACGCCTTATACGAAAGTTGATAGTTTCGGAAGTACAGGGTGTTGAAAGTTAAAATTTTAAATCGTTTTTTTGCGATTAATCTGAAAATATGTAGGTTAGGAACTTGAAAATTTGTGAAACTATATTTTTTTAGGCGACGAATAAGATGCGTGTTGTAATTTCAGCATTGCTCATAGAGGGCGCCACTTACGACCAATTTTACCGAAAATTTAGTTAATAACTTTTTACCCTGTATGTCTAACATGAAACTTGATACAAAACCTGAAAGAGCAATCATTTTTCCATTAATTGTGTATTCTTGTTTCATTTCGGTATCTCGATCCGTTTTCGAGAAAAATCGATTTAACGAACACTATGTTTTGATAATACGAGAAATTAAAAGCGAAACAAACCAAGTGTTTCTTCGTGTTATTACAACAATTAACAATAAAACAAATGAAATTCGTAATAATGATTTAAAGTCAGTGTTCGAAGAATCCACCGTTGACATTTACACACTTTACACAACGTTTTCTGAGAGATCTTCGAGTTTGAAACAACATATTGGGATTGCGTTTGACTTCGTTGGCAGCGATTTGTATTCTTTGCCACAACTCTTCACACGAACCAATAGATTCTTCCAAATAGAAAAATGAAGAGGATTGAAGTCCGGACTTCTGGGTGGCCAAGTAAAAATGCTTCCACGGCTTGAAGAAGTTCCACTTTATTTAAGAAGAGACATGTGGTTCATGCACGACGGAGCTCCACCGCATTTTTCTTGGCCAGTGCGTGCATATTTAGATGCAGTTTTTCCAAATCGCTGGATTGGCCATGTAAGCATTTTTGCTTGGCCATCCAGAAGTCCGGACTTCAATCCTCTTGATTTTTCTATTTGGTCTCGAATGAAAGATATAGTTTACAAAGAATCTATTGGCTCGTGTGAAGAGTTGTGGCAAAGAATACAAATCGCTGCCAACGAAGTCAGACGCAATCCCAATATGTTGTTTCAAACTCGAAGATCTCTCAGAAAACGTGTAAGGTGTATCAGTGTCAACAGTGGATTCTTCGAACAATTACTTTAAATCATAATTACGTATTTTATTTGTTTTATTGTTAATTGTTGTAATAACACGAACAAACACTTGGTTTTTTTCGCTTTTAATTTCTCGTATTATCAGAACATAGTGTTCGTAAATCGATTTCTCTCGAAAACGGATCGAGATACCGAAATGAAACAAGAGTACATAATTAATGGAAAAGTGATAGCTCTTTCAGGTTTTGAATCAAGTTTCATGTTAAATATACAGGGTAAAAAGTTATTAACTAAATTTTTGGTAAAATTGGTAGTAAGTGGCGCCCACTATGAGCAATGCTGAAATTACAACACGCATCTTATTCGTCGCCTAAAAAATATAGTTAAACAAATTTTTAAGTTCCTAACCTACATATTTTCAGAATAATCGCAAAAAAAAACGATTTAAAATTTTAACTTACAACACCCTGTATTTCCGAAACTATTAACTTTCGGATAAGGCATGTTTGCGCCAATCGTCACCATTTCACGTGCATTATATTCAGCTTTCGACTTTCCCATTGTTAATGAATCACCCTGTATAGTTATTTACTGAAGGTTTTATATTATACTTCTAAACATTTTTCGTATCAAGTACCGGGACGCCCTGTATACAATTGTATAATAAATAATTTTATAACACTTACCATTAATTCCAGGACATATGCTGTATTTAAAATTAGAGTGACTGAGGATAATTCCATATTCTCAAATCTCCTACACTTGATAAACAGTGAAAAAATGCCCTCTGTTTGTATGATTACATAGAAAAGAAGCAACAAAATGGGCCATCCAAATAAAGAACTGATTTTATGCGTGAGGTCATTCAATTCAAGGTACAATTTTTCAATGTTCTTAAAACTGCCGATAATATTTCCACTAACAGTTTCACTAGGTTTAAGATAAAACAAATCATTTATTAATTTATATTTGTACCTTATAGATGAGACGAAGCTAAAAATTACATATGTAATGAGCATGTAAACATAACGGTAAATATGGAAAGAGCCAAAATAAAAAAAAAGAGCATCCCCATTCTCCATATAGTCCAAGAATATTAAGACGAGCATAGTTATATTTCCTAAAAAGAATGTGCACGTTGAACATGTTGAATCTTTCGGTATTTCGACTTTCTGTAATAGTTGCTCCCAGATATGCATATTCCAAAACGACGAGCCCAATATTGTTACAAAAAAAAATAAGCCTCCCACTTCAAGAAAATTCTCTATCACATTGATGAACGCAGCATTGTATGAAACAGTAACACGGAGTCTGAGAAATAAAAAACCAGAACACAGTGTTATCATTATAAGTACCAGTAGCAAAGAATAAATCTTAAATATCCTCGGATAAATCACTCTACCCGTGGTGAAACTATGCCATGGGATTATACCAAACAAAGACGCCAAAATTGTTAATAGTTTCATAAAAATAGAAGAAACTTTACGTTGCATCTTCATATTTTATGTTGTAGTTGCAACAGTGCGTAGAATATTGTATGAAACGGCAATCGATGGCTTGTTAATGTTGTTCATTGTTCATTAGGATAATGGCAGTGGGCGACAATTTACATTATTTTACATATCGATGAGTGATGGATCGATACAGGATAGGGTAAACGTAAGTGTAATGGAATAAGTGCCCAATTCTGAACATTAATTAATACTTTGATTTTTCACTTAGGCCATATAGTTTGAATATTACTAGGGAACGGAATATTATCGTCCGCATTTTGACTCTATTATGTACCCTTCTTTTCTGCAAAGGTAGAATAGTAAGTGTACCTTGTACAAATGTGGCAGACAAATGAAAGTACAGAGTTTATTAACATTAATATTTGATATACAACAATAATTTGCTTTAAATTAATAACAAAAATCATTTACAATCGATTTTATAAACGAATTTACAGTTTGAGAATTAACCTTTAACAATAACACCAGAAAAACTACCTAAAGTTTCTTTGCCATCGAATAAACGTTGTTCATTTTCCCTCACGGTCGATTCAGAAAAATTGTCACCACTAGTTCTTTCGACTCCTCCTATTAAACGAGATATTTTATTCCTGGAATTTATGCTATCTTCTACATATCCTGATGCTGCAGTATCACTCTTCCATTTTCTATGTCTTTTCAATGTTATCAAATCTGCACCTGAATCTACGAGAAGAGTTGCCGATGTACGACGCAAACAATGACCTGTGTACATTTTAGCATTTGCGTAGCCGAGATATTTTGCAATCCTGGACGGTATACTACCTAAGGTATTTTTGCCTATTTGTCAGAAAAAACCGCCGTTCTTTAATTTCTTTTGGTGGCAAAGATATACATCGCCAATACAATTGGAGAGCGTGCATTTCATTTTCTTCCACAATAATAAACGATTTTGGTATAATTTTTGTATCGTTAATTTTTACTACAACAACGATTCCTTTGTCATCTATATCATCTATCAAGAGCTTTACCAACTCATCTCTTCTTAATCCTCCAAAAACACCTATTACTAGAACAACCTACAATAACAAAAACCTATCAAGCACATGCAATAATATAGCTAATTATTTCCTATATTACCTTTTTAAAAAGATATGTATGACATGATGATTCTCTAATAAATTTCAAAATATCCTCCCTTGTCAATATCTTAAGTTCTTTTGGAATATATCCTGTCGATATTTGCTTCAAATAAGCCTCTAATCGATGATGTTCTCCTATATTTACATTCTACGCACTAATAATGTGGTCTTCAACATTGAATACTTTGTCCACAATATGTTAGGGCTGAATGATTGGCTGAAAATTTCTTCACGCCAACAATGTGGTAACGCTCAATGACCTACGTATGAGTGCCGACTTGAACCCCATTGGGCACGTCGACAAATTTAAACATTCCGGGCACTAGGAAAAAAAATCGCAACGTTTTGAAATTATCAGGGTTACTTTAGGACACTCGATATCCTTAGTTTATTCATTATTTGCAAAGTTATGCCAAGTTATTCAAATTATCCCTAATCCCTAATTATGCAATTTTTACCTTTTTTCTAACCAACATTTTCACTTTGAAAAAAAAATTTTTTTTATTAAAAACCCATAATTTCGACATCTAAAGAATACTTTGTAGTTTTGAAAACCCTGCTTGGATTTTCTGTACGACCATTATTTTCCTAGTAATTGATTGCCAAAGTCAAAAATGATTTATTTGCTTTGATCGACGATAACTCGGGAACCGCTCAAATTGAAGAGAATTAAATTATCTAAAAAAAACTGAAAATGATGAAATTACCAAAAAAAATTTTTTGAGGTCATATGCATTTTTAAAAAAGCAAAAATTTACAATTTTTTTCAATTGATTTTCTTACTAGTACTCAAAAATTGCTGACGCTAAAAAATTTTAAAATATCCCTTAATTTCTGTGCCTAGTGTATATTCAAAAACTGTTGTCATTCTCATTTACATTTAATTATTAAATTTAAAATAAGTCTAAGTGAAAAATAAAACGTTGTATGCATCAAGGGAGACACTAGGATTATTATGCCATTAGACGACTTGCTTTCCTCGAGTCTAAACGGACCTCGAAAGCAATCTGTCGCCTGCGGGCATAAGCATACCTGTATCTCCCTTTACATAAATAACTATTTACTTTAGTAATACCTTATAATAATATTCTCATGCTTTTGGAAACTTTACAGTAGTTGATAAAAATGTATAATGTTAAATGTGATTTTAATATATTGATTAATGTATTGCAACAATACGTTAATAAATAAATTATTCTTAATCAGTTTATAGTTTCTACAGTCCGTATCATATTTTTACGTTTAAACTGTCAATTTTTTGCTTACATGCACTTTATTAATAATCCGGGCGAATTAGACCGAACACATGCCTGTTTCAAAAGTCACGCTCTTATTCTATGTATTTTTTCTTAATTTTAAGGCCCTAAAATTTGAGTTAGGCCCGATTTTTGAAAAAAAAAAAATAATTCTCCCGGACTATAATAGAAATAGTCATTGTCCTAGAACAGAACACACAATTCTTCTCATTTTTAACCAATTAACCTTGAGATTATTGTCTTCTATCTTATTATTATATTGAGAAATGATTAAGGAACTTTCCAAAATTTTCCAGTTTATTTTGATTTCTGAATTTTTCCTTTCTTGACTGGAGGATCTGAAGACATATTTAAAAAATATCAAACGTTCATTTGTATGCGGATTTATTAATCTTTCAGTTTTTACTATTACAGTGAAGTATGCTACAATTTATTAGAGACACTGTGTGTAAATATTATTTATAAATATGTGCTTTTACTAATGGGAAAAATATTTTGCAATGCCCTAATAAAATATTAATATATAGGAAAAATGTGTAGTAGATCTATAAGGAACTAAATTGTAAGACGACAATAAAATATGTTGTAATGATGCTCAATAGAGAAACCAATGTCGATCTCCTTATTTCGAAAAAGCCCGCCGCAGTCAACTTTGGATTCCTATCTATGATTACCATTTTTAAGTTTTCCAGTTCTTCCAACTCATCAGAAAACAGTAAAATTGTATTTTCTAGTTTGTAACAATTTGTTAGTGACTTTTCTGCTTCTTGAGCTACTGTTTCACAGCGCATTATAACAGCTATTAGCGGAACCTGTAATCAAAGAAATTTAAATAGATTTTTAATCAATCTTTAATTTTACAGATATTAAAGAACAGGAATATCCTATTTTTTACAAATCTACAAATTTTTTTTTCGTAAAATTTTACTATAATTATTTTTGTAATACTTACCATTAATTCTAGAACATAGGCAGTATTTAAAATGAGAGTAATTGTAGATGGTTCATATAACACATTTTCCAACATTATTCTAAGTCCTATAAAGACTGGAAGGATGCATTGTATTTGTAAGACTGCGTTGAAGAAAAGCAGTAATAAGGGCCACCCAAATAAAATATTGAAGATATTCGTAAGATCATGTAGTTCAAGGTACAATTTTCCAATTTTCTTAATGCTGCGGATAATTCTGCGATCAATAACGTCACTAGGTTTAAAATAGAACAAATCATTTAATGATCTGTATTTGTACCTTATAAAGTCAACAAACACAAAAATTGCCTGTGTGGTAAGCAAGTAAACATAACGATAAATAAAGAAGGCGCTATAATATAAAAATAATTGATTCATATTATTGAAATAATCAATAAATATCAGGATGATCATAATTACATTTCCTAAGAAGACGAGGTAAGTTGAAAGTATAGAATCGTTAGGCACCTCCACCTTTGGTAACAGCAGCTCCCAAATATGCATATTCCAAAACGACGACCCCAACAATGTTACCACAACAAAAACTAAGCCGGCCATATTAGCGGCAGTATCCAGAACATTTAATAAAGTAGTGGAGTGTGGAAAAATAATCTGAAATCTGGCGTAAAAGAAACTGAAAGATAGTGTTGCCGTTATAAGTACCAGGAGGGTACTGTAAAACTTAAATATTCTCGGATAAGTTAGTTTACCCCTCGCTAAACTATACCATGGCAGTATACCAAACCCAGATAATAAAATTGCCAATGGTTTTATAAATATACGGGAGGTGTTAAGTTGCAACTTCATATTTTTATGTGGTGATTGTGATAATGCAGACACTACTATGTCGAATAATGAAGTCTTATCAAGTTCATTAGGGTAATGTCGACTGGCCACCATTCAATGTATGTTCAATTGTTCATTACTTTTATTAAGAATTTAAGTAATTCCACTTTACAGCTTTTGAGCTTTTGACGTTGAGTAATGCATTTTAAAATTAAATATATTTAAGGACTTACAATATATACCTAATTTAATTTTCTCTTGTTTGCTAATGGAGTACGCAAAGTTAATGAAATATTGCTATCCTCATTTACTTTAAATTCATATTATAGTTATTTATTGTATAAGTGTTTTAAGTGGCATTTTATCCACCCAATAATGTTTAAGCGCAAGAACGTAGTTCAAGCGTTTAATATTCTTAAGTGGATAAAAGGCAATTAAAACACGAATGCAATATGTTTTATCCATAATCAGATCACAATCACATTTGTGGAGTCAGAATTATTGAAATTTAATAAAAAAATATTCTTGCGACTTGATATTTCTTACTAATGCACCTAATTCGCCTAATACAAGACAGATTCTTTTTAAGATACATCGATCAAAAATGTACTTCTCATCCTGTTGGAATCAACACATTGGCGTAAGTACCCTCAATAGTTGCTTCATTCCTGCATATCGCAAATTCAGAAGAATATACTGGCCATTGTATGAGGCTCACTTCAACAACTTTATTGGCTAATAAAGGTGCTGATCTTACAACCATCAAACGGCATGGTGGATGGAAGAGCTCTTCTTTAGCAGAAAGTTATGTTGCGGAGTCTATATCTAACAAACTTGTTATTGCAAGGAAAATCCAAGGAAAATATAGTTATTCCTTACAAGAAGAGACATCCGTAACTTGTGCAAATCTTTCACAAACGTCGGCAGATGAGTTCAGAAAATGATGGCAACAATGCTACAAAGCTTGTTATTAACAGAAAGGTAGTTAAATGTGATAAAACACAAAACGAAATGTATATTACTATAAATGTAAATGTTAATGTTAATAAATAAATAAGTTAAATTTAATTTATTATAGGTTTATTATTTCACTAGTGAAATAAAGTTACCTAATTTATTTCACTAGTGGATAAAGATAAGATCACTTTAGACGGTTCATATGTATGGATAAAAGTCCGATTATAATGTGATTGTGGATAAAAATCATTATTCTATTAAAATTTACATAGTAAAAAATTATGCTACGTATTTTATTTAATAAATGTGCTTTGCTATTGAGGACAAAGTAGTGGAAATTATAGATATTTTATGAATAAGTACTATTAATCATATAATATATTTCCTTAAAATAGATTTTCTCATTAATCGAATGATTACACTAATCATGTTAATTTATTTACCTTGACGGTAGAATAACACTCTCAAATATTAGGTGTATTATTGTCACTATGTATCGATTAAAATTTACCTTAATATACTAATAATACTTTGTTGTCTGTAATGTAGAAAATGGTAACTATATGATTTTTAAAACACAGAACAATTTTATAAATTGGAATATACTTGAGGTTTAACTATTAATTAATTAGGTAATAGAAATAAATATTTTATTAAATTAATTATGTAGGTGTCGCAATATTTCATAACATTTTTTACGAAATAAGCTATTATGGAATAATGTATTTTTATCTCAAAAATTCTTCTAAACCATTGTTTCCAACGTAGTAATCATCCCTTATACCTCCCGCTGCAGAAAACGAAGAGCTTTCGTAATGCGTATGAGGATTCATTGAACTCGGCTCTTGGAAGAAGTATTCCTTGAGGCTTCCATCTATGAAGAAAAAATTTTTTAATTATAAGACTTTTATAACAATTAACAATTATCAAAAATTTCTAATCAACACATTCTAAATTATTAATTATTTATTTTTGACATTTTCTTAATTTTAATTGAGTGTTTTCTCCACACTGAAGACAACAGTAGGATTAGTCAAGGTATTGGCTATTTTTGCCTTATCATAATTACCTCGCACAAAATAAATCAGTATAAACTTGATAGATACACTCGGTTATTTGTTTAACAATTTTTAAATAAAAAGTCTGATATAATAAAAATAATAAAATAATGAAACAAACTGGAAATTCTCATCATTTATTAAGATATAGTAAAGGAACTTACTAAAATCATCCAAACAGTTTATCCTGATTTCCAAGTTTCTCCTGTTTGGACTAGATCTAATATTTTTCTTACAGTTTGTTGTTCCTGCCGGACAAGCTTGATTATAGCAAACTGGCTCACCTAAAAAGCTCATATGACAGCTTTTTCATGTCACTGTTATAGCAGTAAATATTAAAAAATTCAACAGAATTATGTGAATATTAAACTTGTATTAAAAAGTTTAAAAGATAGGCAAAACTAATAATTAAGTTGATATTTTTTAGCTCAAGGTAAAATACTCGGGAGTAAAGTACTTACATGTTGAGACGTTTATGCATAAAAACAAAACAACGGCAACTATAACAAATTTATTCATTTTGATACACTGCACTCTTTGCCGGAATGTTAATAACTATTGAGAGAAATTGCGTTTTAAATCACTTAAGAAAAAAGTGTTTCGTAATAACATTCGCTATCGATATTTTGCTTGACACGTTTTCCAGATACATGTGTACAAAGTTTATCGTTTTATATTAATTAAGATTGCCATAGTAAACTGGATTCTTTGTACAATTGCATAAACAGTTTATTATTAGCTAGGGCTAATAAGGTACAACTCGTGACACTACTTTTAAGAATTGTTTACATGTGACATCAATGAGATTATTATTATAAATTATTGTGTTTGTTTCCAGCACAAATAAAATTGAGTATGATTATATTGTGCATAAATTTTTATCAAACTCGTCATTTTATAATGTAATACGACTTGTATATGTAAATTTAAATTTTCAGCTTGAAAACTTAAAAAAATATCTCCTGATACAGCCAACTTATCTTGAACAGGTTTAAGTTTTTGAATTTTAAAACTGCATTGTGGTTGAATTTTAAATTTTGTGTCTGGGCCTTCATTGCATGTGTTAGAGTTCATTCAGAAACTGTTATCAGAAGATTTAACTTTCTAACAATTAGTTTCCGTAAACTGCTTATATCTAATACTTCTTTTTCTCTTTCTATGAAAAAACAAATACTAGTTTGTAAGTTTCGTAAAGAATTAATAAAACACTTTGTTTCCAAAATAAATAATACATTTATTTATTTTTGTCTTGATAAATGTTTAAAAATATTTCTTCGACTGATCACAGGAGACTCGCAGTTTTTCTAAATCCTCCTAATACATCTCAATAACTTTTCTCTAGACTTCAGCTGGACTAGTTTTGTTTTTTAATTTTTTCTTTTCAAGAAATGGTATTTTTATATTCTTGTCCTCCTTATATGTTCGTAAAGTTGAATCTATAATTAACAAGAACACAAAAAATAGGATTCGCTACCTAAATAGTGAACTAGATTCAATTTAAAAATATTTGAGAGTTGGACAGACTAAAAAGACAAAGTTGTTGCATTTAGAAATTTGCCATTTGTTCATAAATATGTTAGCTGTTGTTAAATGTGTTTTCCCGTTATAGAAACTTTATTGAAACTATAAGCCTCCATCATACATTTACATATATGTAATGATTATTTGTAACCTTTGCCAAAGAACAAAATCTGCCTAACAGTGTATAGCAATTGAAAGTTATTCAACTCCCAAACATTTTTAGATGCACTTTATATCTGTTATGTGTCAATCGTGTAATTGATGTGAAAATAGATTGTTTGAAGATAATTTACTTAATTAAGTATCAAAACCTTAACGAGTTATAAGTTTGGCTTTATAATTAGAATCGCCCTGTAGAGGATATCAATTTAATACAAATTAAAGTTTTCGAGGTCCCAGAACTTGTAATTCGTCATTAATCACAGATCACCATCCCGAAAAGTTATGATCTCAAGCTCATGGATCAAATGTTAGTAATTTTAGTAAATACGCTTATTGCTTAAGATGACCAATATCAACAAGCTATGAGTAAATGTGCATATGTATCTAAGTAACATTTTATTAATGTACAAACATTATATTTCTTGCTTTCAATACTGCATCCTAATTTAGTTTTTCTGGCAGTATGCATCTGTTATCTTATTAAACGGGTACATGTTTTTAAAATGTAGTAAAGAATACTTAAAACGTATTTTTCTTAACAATTACATACCTGATAACCTTTAGTAAAGAGCAGACATGTGGCTACAGATATTTACAATTAAATTTTAATCTACAGAAAAATAAGAAAAATCTCTATGTGTCAATTGTTATTTAGAATGAAATAAATTCTTATGTCGTGTAGGTACCTCTAACTGGTGAAAACTTTTGGCATGTTACATTAAAAAAATATATGTATCAAACATATAGAAATAAAAATATATTATAGTTAGTAAGTTACTTACTTTTTTCATCCAAACAAATTAAGGTTATCAGCAAATGTGTCCTATTTGTAATAGTTGCCTCTCTTCTACAGTATTCTGTTTCTTTAGGACACTCTCTGTTATAGCAAAAACTCAACGCTAGAACATATTTAGCTTGTATCATCACGACTTACAGGAATTATGACAAATTTTCGTTTACCTAAAGTTTTGTTTGCCAGGAAATAAACCAAAAAGGTAACAAACAATAATTTGTACATGTCTACAAATTCTTTTGCAAATGAAGCACTAAAATAATTATCAAAAAGCAATTTGTTTCTAGTTACTACTAAATATGTCCATGATTCGTATTTTCATGTGATAGCCTAAAAACCTCCAGAGATAATGGTGAGCTTGTACTTGTTTAATAAATATGTGTCAATTTATTACTTCATGACGAAGTTTCAAGTTCACCTAAAGCATTACATTCAATTTTGATAATGCTAAATTGAAATTTATTGTTAGTCAATAAGAACAAATAAATACTTTTTTTATTTAATTGTTTCTTTCACTCACATAATAAAAGTGTAGGTCCCCAGATTTGGGCGAGGTCAGTAAATTTTTAATTAACTTCTTCTCATTCCACGACTGCTTTGACACAAATAATAAAAACAAATATTTGAAATAAATAAAATTTATTATACAAATACTTCATAAATACGAAAACAATGCTACAAGACAACAATAATTATGCACAAGCAGTAGATCAACGTAAACACCATTTTATTCTAGCGTAAATATTCTAACACGGATACAATGAAATGAGCATTTTTTGTAATTAAGAACTTGATTAAGTTGTTTGCACACGTGAGTACTTAAATTTTCATTTTACATACAGTAATATGGAATGAAGTGATACAAACATAAACTTACATACCATTAACAATATAAGTCAATATATTTAACCCTATCTATCATATGAACATTTAGAACACTGTGTTTTGTTTAGCTTAGCTGAGCTTTGGTGTTCATGGTGTGATAGTGAAATGATTCGTTATATTTGATTACAGCTTTAAAAAAAATAGGGAATACATTATAGACTTGTTCTGCACACATATTATTATATTTCTTATAACGTTGCTTTAAAAAATGGTTGTTCTTTGGTATGTCCTCAATATTGAACTAATTTCTAATTAATTCTAAGGTTCCGTAAGACAAAGTATACTTTTTGATTTACTGGAATTGAAAAAATTCAAGCAAACTCACGATAAAGATTTTAGTGTATTTCAAATAACCATAATTATTGGTAAGTAAGAAGTAATCAGATATTAGCCTACTCTTGGGTTTTCAACTTACTCATGAAACTAATACAAAAACCTAACATAAGTAAGAGGGGTAACAGAATATTAGAAAATAGGGTTTTCTCCTACGAATTATGGATAAATCGTTTTTTTTTTCAAGACATCTGCTCACCTTTAATGAAAACCAAAATGCAAATATAGCCACAATAGATAGATCTTCTCTATTTCTGCACTTTGAAGATCGCTTTTTCAAATGGTCTCCTTGTAAATGGAATTTTGATTTGTATGTTATACCGATTATTAAGCATATAAATAGTAACGCAACTCCAAAATTTCGCGATATAATATTAAACCGTTTTGAAGTTATAAAATAAAAACTGTTTCCTGAGTTACCCCTTCAAGGAGCTGTATCTCCTTTAAGTGCCACCACTGACAAAAACTCTACTATGGTGTTCATCATATTTCGACATGTTTTACATACTCTCCAATTTTCAGTACTTATTTCGTTAACACCTTGTATATTAATAGAACAAAATATATAAAACAAAACATTTGAAAAATTTAAATTGACAGTATGACTAGATTAGATGTTAATTATTTTATTACCTAACCAATATTTGCCTTTTTTACTAAAATCTTTTTTTTAAATACATGTGTTTTATTTTAGATTTTTTTATAGAAAAAAACATTACTTGATTTCATTTAACAGAACATTTAGAAAAATTTTCGGAATTTATTCAAATTATTTGTAAAAAAAAACACGACGGGCCCTTTCCAATATTCGCGTTTTGTATTCTCAGAAAATTAAGTAAAATCCACAAGAGCCTATTTTTTCTTAGAATTAGAAAGTATACGATGTTTTACTTTTAAAAAAAAAGAGTACCTAACTTATTAAAAAGGGGAAAAAATGTTAATTAATATCCTATTGCCCCTAGAATGTACATATTTTACTGTAAAATGTCATTAAATAACACTGACAAAGTGATTCCTGATCCCTTGTTTTCAAACAACTATTATTCTAGAGATTACTGACTAGACTTCATTCAGATACTTTTCCTTATTTAATTTTACTAAATTGTATCAGACAGACATGTAAAAATTATATATAATATTGTAATATTAGTTAGTACATTGTATTATAAATGTGCATTGTCAGCAAATATGTTGCAAGGTTAGCATCTGTGAATTTTCCATAAAACGAGAAAATGTTAAATTTGGGATGTTATTTACCAATATCTAACGTTAGGATAGCTAATTATATAATTTTAAAACTTATGAGAAAATATGAGCAATTTAGATTTAACTAGTTACTTCATTTTTCAGTATTTGTCATATATATTTTATATAGATATATTTTACTCAATTTACTTTATTGTTTTAGTTCCTAATTGCTTTATATTCATATATTTTCTTAACAAATGTAAAAACTAAACTGGTTCTACGTGAATTACGTCAATATCACCGATGCTTCGAACTCTCCTGTGTTGCTTTTTACCGCGATGCAGACTACCACCAGCCAAACCACTGAACAGTTTGCTCTTCTCTTTCTTTGATATGTTATCTCTTTGGTCCGATTCCGATCGGATGCTTTGGACACTCTTCGTGATGTCATATTCGTCGATAGACCTACACGCGTATGTGTCGTAATCTTCCGACCTGCGCTGGTACAAACTTGAAGGGTGGATATGGGCGAAAGGTTGTGCGTATATGGGCGACTCTCCTCCCGATCTGGATGACTTCGTGGAGAAATACTGAAGGGGTGGGCTGATGCGACTGATGACTGATGAATTTTCGGAGCTTGATGTGGGCGATTGTTTTTCGCGCTCCCTGTCGATTTTGGTTTTGTTCAGACCCAGAGCACGACTGAGAGAGCCCTGAAAGAACAGTGCGTTTATTTTTTTAAATTTAGATATAGTTGTTGCTAAATACTTACCAATAGTCAGATGTAATGGCAATGACGATTACAATTTCAGTTCAACTTTGGTAATTTATATTAAATCTTATTTAAATCTAAGTATATTAAAATGTCAGTATTTGTAAAAAAAAAATGATGAAATCTGGGTGCCCCAGAAATAAGTATTGAAATTTAACCCTCATATTTAACTTATGAACAGCAACAAACTGTATCTATCTATTTTTCGAAAGCATTTTTGTACTTTGTATTATAAATTACTAAAAAGCTTCCTATAAATTAAAAAAATCCCTATGTAATATACTTATAATACGAGTTAATCGAATGATTCACTGTCTTATAGTTATTTATGGTACTAGTGTGTCACGCTGGGAAATGTTCCCCAAGTGACTTATATGACGTAACACACGAGTGCCATGCAAAATTTTATCCAACACTTTCATAGAATTTCGTTTTAATAATAAATAAAAAGTAACTTAAAATTTCAAGTTCTCAATGTCAGAAAAAGTAATTTAACGAAATGAATGTATTATGTATGTCTTTAACGAAGAATTGTCAGTAAAAAAACAATATTTTTTGAGCTGAAATCACGTTGAAATCTTAAGACCAAGACTGAAAAAATGGAAAATGTGGAAATTCCATCTGAAATTTTAGAAAAAACTAATGCGGCTAATGCAGGCATCATTCCGAAGAAAGAAAAACATACAACAAAGAACTGAAGGAATTTCAAGATTGGAAAATCAACGAAGGGGTGAAAGGTGTAAATGAACATATCTTGCTGGCTTATTTTTTCAATTTAAGTGACAAATTACCTCCATCCCCATTGTGAACTAAATATTCCATGTTGATGTCAACTTTGAGAGTTTACAAGAACATTGAAATTTCTAAAATAAACATTTTCAACCAAGGTTTTAGAAAGATAACAAATAGAACAATTTTTGCGTGAAGCCCTAGACGGAGATCATCTTATGAATAAGGTAGGTTCTGAATAGTTTAACAGTTTATTTATTAAATTTGTTGTTTTTAGGTGGAGTTTTGGCGCGTACCGCTGCTAGGAATTAACCCATCTAAGCATAGACAATATAGAGGAAAAGGGCAGTATATCCACATCATGATTTCAAATACTAAAACGAACAAACCGCTGTGTTAAATGAAGGGTTTTGTATTAATCCAATTGAATTAATTAGAAAATATTCTAAGCTAAGACCTCAAAAAGTGCAGCATAAAAGATTCTTTTGTAATTTTCAAAAGGGAAAATGCACACGTCAATGTGTTGGTATTAAGAAGCTATCAAAAATGCTAATGTTGGTGCGCCATTTTTGGGCTTGACAGATTCTAGTTTATATACAGGGCATGGCTTGCATCGCGCATCCCTTGGCCAATGCTGGAGGGGATATTACAACACTCAAACGCCACGGTGGATGGAAGTCATCTACCGTGGTAGAAGGTTATATTGAAGAGTCAATTTCCAGCAAAATTGATATTGCTAAAAAGATACAAGGAGTGTAGGCTCCTGAAGCAAGCACAAGCAAAGGGGCAACCTGTTCTATAAATTTACCACAATCACAGAATGATTCCAATCTTTTGGAATCAAATTACGGCTTTACCATAAATGTTAATATTAATATTAATAAGTAGGTAGATTGTAAGTTTGTAGCATTTTAGGTTATTTGTTGACTTATTACTGTTTCAAATTGGTTTTCCAATAAAAACTAGAAAAATAAACCAAACATTTGTCTTTTTATGATTTCTATAAGTCACCAGTAGGTTATAAGTCATAACTTACTAGTGACTTATGACTTATAACACACTAGTGACTTATAGGCCACATTATTCCTTTAAAACCAAAGAAATTATAGTATCATTATAAACAAGTGTTGGATAAAAAATTTTTAATAGTCTAAATAATAAATTTTAGGACAAATTCCTAAAAAAAAGTGACTAGTTCACTTTTATGTGTTTTTATTTATTAATTAATATCGACTCAAACATTTAGCAAGTAATAACAATTTATAAATATATAGGTATTTGTTTAAAATTAAGAATTTTTCAGGAAAAATATTGAACAAAAGTTGCTGCCTTTTAAAATTCAAATGGTGGTTAAAAGTTTGCAGCTTATTTCTGGGTGATTCTAATAAAAATGAAAAATGTGTTGGTTTAAACCATAGAAATACAAAAAGTAAAGATTTAGAAGCACGAAAGTATTTATATAGCCTTCATATAAGCATCAATTGTATTTCAGGTTGATTAATTTTATTTCAGCAGTATAATTAGAATGTTTAATTAGAGATAGATATTTCAGAGAATGTCATTTGTATTTCAAAATAGTTCGTTCAGGAAAACTTGAAAAAAGGGTGTTATTATTGTCAATAGCTTCAGAATTCGTTAAAAATATCTAAAAAAGTCTAATCAGCATCGTGCCATTATATTCCTATATCTACGTAAACTCATGTTACAAATAATTTCATTAGACCATTGCTATGGTTTCATATAATATAGATGACAATATATAAACACAGTAACAAATGAATTGGTAAGGGAATGGCGATTTCAAATTTCAACCACGAATCCAAGTCAAAAACATAGCAGGGTAGTGGTGCTAGAATTTTCAATGAAATGAGAAACTTTAGTTTCTCCACTTTCCACTTAATGTGGACCTATAATAATAGATGTGTCAATGTTCTCACAAGTCAAGCATCTCTGAAGACGTTGACAAATTCGAGGAATAGTCTAAACCAATATGGGAACTCAGAACTGAATGGGTCCGTCAGAACTGAAGCTCTGACGGATCATATTAAGGTTTGAGGATATTCAGTTAGGAAGACTCTGTCAACTCATCAATCAGAATCTACCTTGGTAGGACCTTTATCAAATAACAATCAAGAAAGAAGCTACCATGATCAGGCAGGACTCAATTATGTCCAGCATACCATGGGTCCTATGACATCTCGCGTGAACGTGAAGCATTAGACCACAAAAGAAATGGTGTGGAAAACCAAAATTACACCCAGAATAGACAGAAAATATTCCAATTCAGTCCATTAAACGCAAAGTGGGACTTCATTGCCAAATGGCTGTCACAGAAGATATATTAATATTTTTATTTGAAATACATTTGATGCTAACTGAAATACAAATGATTTGTTCAGAAAAACAATTTGCTTATTGAAGTTAACTGAAGTCAAAGATATGAATTTTGATAAATTAATATTTTCTGAAATAAAACTGTTTAATCTAAAACAAAAGTAATACTTTACGAAAGTAAAATTAGTAAGTGATATTGAAATCTAGAAAAGGTGTAGTAAAAGTGATACAAATCCAAGAGCAAACAAATCGCATTCATTTTGTTTTTAATTTTTTAATCAGTGATACTATCATTTATTTCTAATTCACAAGTCGTATAAAGCTGTGGAGTTTTGGTACAGATATAAAATAAGTAGCTCTTCAAACAAATATTAAAACTTCTTCGATAATAATTATTACATTAAAAAATCTAATTAAAGCAAATTTCCGGTTTAAATTCATAAGTCTAAACATGAAGAACAAAAAAACATTTACTGAATGTTTGATCTACTTTTTTATTAAGAAAATTTTATGAGAAACTGTACCTTTTTCAAAAAGATCGATAAACTTCAGAACTGTACAGAGCTGTGTAAGAAAGAATAGAAAATTATGTTAAAAATATTAGTTTTAGTTAGTATCTAGAGAGGAAACGAAATGTTATATTTAAAATATAGTTTTCAGTGTATTTATTATTATTTTGCTGAATTCAATTCATACTTTTTGTGATGAAAAAGCCATAACAGTTATTTAAATTTCTATATAGACATGGCCTTTATAGAGTTACCGAACAGTACAAGAGAAAAAAATGCTTACCCTGATGCTCGTTCTACGCGAGTCCGCATTAAGTAAGTCTCTATTTACTGGGGGAGGCGCAGAAAGCCCTCCGCACGACCTCGAAAACGACCGCCCCAAAGAGCCTCCTGGAACCCTCGATTTGGACCTGACTCGAACATAGTGCTCTAGTGTGGATCTAGCATAACAGTGCAAAATCAAAACATTGAAATAAGCAGTGCGGGAAACACAAGCATTCTATGTCGGTTGGTTGCTAGAGTCCGCTTACGCTGATGTAGTATGATCCCGGGACAAAAACGATGGCAAACGTCAATTCTGTTTATCCATTTATATAAAATTACACTGCAGATGGTGTTCTGGCAAAATTGTTGCCACCCGTAAAAATTAATAATGTTTCTTTGATAACTTGTACAAATAATGGAATACCATTCTGTTTATGAAAAGTTCTTAACGATGATCTATTGGTCACTGAATTTAAATAAAAACCATGGGATGTTCCATGAGAAAATGCAAAAATTTTAAGAGTATATTCCCTGGGTAAAAATAACCAAAAAACTGTAGTGAAGTTTGTAGCCTGGAAATACACATTTTCTTAGATATAGGTTCTAAAAAAAATGGCAATCAAATGTAAAATAATAAAACTAGTACGATTTTGTAAATACTAAATGTAAGTATCAAATTTTGTAAGACTTGTTACGCGTTTTTTGAAACATAAAAAAGGCCTCTATTTGAGAAGCTATGCGGATCAAAGGCTATAAAAAGTTTTTTGGTTATTCATGCCAGAAAAATGTTCTCTTAAAGTTTATGTGTTTCCTGGCGACACATCCTCTATAGTTTCTCTGTAAATAAAGTTATTCTATTATGCATTTCACTTACGACTATTAAAAATAAATTTTCAAGTACCCTCAAACTCTTTTCTGCAACTTAAAGTTTGAACAATTGGTTAGCACAATAGCAAATAAATTTTTTAAGACGACTAGTTAAATAAAATCAAGCAGTATTATTATTTACTTAAATTTCAAATACGTTATTCAATAATAAAACGTGCTATAGTGGAACTGTCTTGGTTAACAACATTTATCTCTTTGTTATTGCGATTAATAATATTAAATACTATAAATATAACTAAATAAAAAAGAAATATTATGTTCCCTGTAGTAACATCAGTGTAGTTGAATGTATTTTGTATCAAATAGGTTATTGGTTTTATACAATTTACAAAAATATCATAAAAACGAATGTAAGCATTATTTTTTCCATACAACACCGATATAAACTAATATGTTAAAGTATTTTACATTAATTTCGATGTTAAGCAGAGTTAGTAAAATTTCTAGCACTCTGACGCCAAAACAACCTGCAGAAAACCATTAAACGATTCGTTGTATCATCAACAACGTATTTTTATGTCCCTGAAACAGCCTAAACCTAAAGTGTTACGCCTAGAAAACGTTATTCTAGTCTAACACCTAGACATGCAGTAAAAATGATTGAACATTAAACATTCAAAAGGGGAAACATCTATAAAAAATCTAGGCAAGGAGAGAATGTTTGTGCTCTAACATCGAGATTGGCGGTGCAAAGCAAAAAGCAACAAAATAACATAGAATGTTTGTGTAATGTGTCCCAGGTGTGTCATGTAAGAGGAGTAAAAAGTTTTTACATTTCACAACCTTTATTTTTAAACTATTTATAAATGAAGTAGGTAAGTACTATTATTTGATTTAATAAAGGCAAATTGTTTTTGATTAGTTTAACGCTAACTTAGTCATAAAATGTTTGTTAGTATTGCACAGTTATTAAATTAGTATATAATTTAACAGTTCTTAAGACACAGAAAGTGCGGTTCATGATTTAATTGGACCTCTACGAAATATATAAAAAACATTACAAAATGTAAACAATTGCTAAATAGAATAAACAATTGACACAAATGAAAAATAAACTGGTACCTCCTGTGTCTCAAAAGCTCAGGAATAAACCATCATATTAGGCAATAAACAAATTGTGACTATTATTTTTCATTGATTGTTTATCTGTTATGTTTGGATATAACTCTTGCTGCTTCTGCTTGGAGTTCTTCCATTTGGCAGAAAATGACATACCTTGCCGGTAAAATTAAAGCTTCTAGTTCGGCGGTCAAATGTCTTCTTATTATGTTTTTACTTGCTGGTATTCCCAGGGCTGTTGCCATCGTATCGCCATTAAACGATGGCTCTAATACTACCAACCCACCATGAACGCCACTATCTGCAATAACACGGAACGTAAAGTGACTGCAAATCTCTGAAATATACCTTACCCTTTAAATTATCGGCATATTCCCCCAAATCGATGCTTCTCGCCCATCTGATAAATCGCTGGTTCGTCCAGACTAACGGATCGGCATCCATATTTTCACACTGATGCCTGCGTACGGCTAGTGCCTAGAAATACACGTCTCTATTTTTTATTTGCTGCTGAGTAATAGCGGTACTTTACCTGTCTGTCGTATTTCATTATACGTAGAAGATGTATACCATGCACTATAGATGCCTGATGAAATTTCCTTGTAACTCCCAAGTACTTCTCAAGCTCCTTCTTGCTCAAGTGTTCCAGCATCCTTGCGTCGACCATGTTCGCTGCGAAGCTCTCTGAGTACTGCAATATTTTTAAAAAATCAATCAATCAGTTGTGGATATCAAAAAAAATGTTTGGTTTATGTATAATAGTCAGAAAACTTAAAAAATAACAAAGTCAAGGTTAAAATAAATACAAATGATCTCTTATAGAAATCTCTTTCAACAAGATGGGCAACAGCACACACAGCTAACGCATCACTGAAGTTTCTAAGAGAATTTTATGACGATCGCATTATTAGTCGAGACTTATGGCCTCCAAAATCTCCGGACTTAACTCCCTTAAATTATCATGTCTTTAGAACATTAAAGAATTCCATATATGTAGATAGTTTACAGCCAGTGGATGAACAAAAGAACGCTATAACAAATAAATTAGCTAATATTACAGAAAATGAATTACATAACAGTTTAAGGTGGCCATATTCCCGGCCGAGAAATAGTGAAATTTCTGGCGTTTTTAGGTACTGAAATCTTTAAAAGTAAAACGTGTAGAACAAAAGTAAGCACAAAAATAAAATCCTTGATGTTTTGTTTATTCATTGTTACCATTTAAATTTACTCAAATAAAGTAATAACTAAAAAAAAGCGTTTGTAAAACATGCGTTTGCTGTTATTCTAACCCCACATTTTAAGAATTATTTTCACGTACTTACAAATAAAAGTAAACAATTTTATATGTAGGACTAAGCAAGTAAATGTATTAAGAATATTTGTATGTGGAATTATATATAAAAAAGTTAGTATTTTCGTAGATTTCAGTACCTAAAACCTTGATGGTTTGATCGTTTTTTGCACCTGTTTATTCGTTTTACTGCGGCGTCTTTGAAAATACCCAGATGGCATGACATAACATTCCTATTATTTGATAAGCTTTAGATTATTCAGTTATTAAATGTTTGAAATTATTTATCTTTGCAGAAAACACTATTTAAATAATATGGGGCCCTTAAGAAGACGAGTAAATCTATGTATTCAGAACAAAGGCAGACATTTTGAACATTCATTATAAATAAATTGTGATTAAGAATATTATATATTTTTAATCTTCATTTCAATGTTTAAATAGTTGTTAGATATTATAACAAATTAATTACAAAAATTATTATTACTGGTAGAGACATAATGTTGGGGAAAAAAAATAAAGGTACATATTCACTTAATTTTAACTTTAAACCAATAAAGCAATTATTATGTTAAATTTTCTTATAGGTGACAATATTTTGTTAGAATTTAAGAAATTTTAAATCGAATTTTTATTCGTCTTTCAAAATGAGGAATGTGAATATAAATTCATTTAAAAGTTTTTACTTTTACTTTGAATTTCGCATTAAAAAAACAAGATAGATAAATAATTTGAGGTTAACAATAATAATAGTACCTAAACCATTTTTATCTATTCCATTCCTTTAATAAATTAATAAACCTCTCAAATTAATTAATGCCAACATTCTGTTTTTTGTGTTGTATTTTTGTGATTAGATGAATATGTGACCCTATCGCCACTGCACTTAACGCGCCACTGAACGAAGGAAATCACTGTCAGTGTTGCCAACTATGAAGAGTGAAAATAATAGGAGAGCGGCACACAAAATATTTGTAAGAAGCGGGCCATCAATCATTTTAGATCTCTCGGTATAAAAAGAATTAGTTGTGTTCTATATTCCATTGAAATATGTCACCTGTGACACCATGGATATTTATGTAAAAATCAAATAACCTTACCTGGGACAGTCCCAGATCCGGTAGCCATTCGCTGGAGACCCAGGTGTGGCCAAGTTGAGCAATGCACGGATATCGGACCAACGCTGGATGGCGGTGTTCTTCGATTGCTAGGCGGATCTTCTTCCTGTGCATTGGATGGGTAATCCCAAGTCCGCACTCTAGTTCCAAGTCACTGAGCTCTAAGAGGACCTGGCCATGCAAAGGACCAATCTATAAGATTTTTCATACAATCATGCTTTCTCCCATTGGAATGTCCCCAGTAAGCCAATTAGTCCAATTTAAGATTTTTATTGCCGTTATTTAAATGTTAGAAAGGACATTTTGAAGGAAGTTTCTGTTAGATTTTTTCCAAATATTTCTTTAAGAAAAGGAGGAAATTTCTAAAAATATGTATGTACAATGGGAATATTATATCGCCAACGCCAATTAACTTTTCCGAATTTACAGAAGTAAGTAATGACAAATAAAATTTCAGATACAATACGTATCTGTTCAGAAATATAAAAAATTAAGCTTTCTCAAAACTTTGAAATTAGAAATCATAAATATTAAGCAAGATTTTTTATTTGCTGTCTTCATATCAAATAATTCAAATTTTTTCTCCTTTCACAGTTGTAAACAGTAATCACCTCTCCAATTAAACTTTAGCAATATGCTAAACAAAAGAATTACCGTATTTTTTTAATGCTGCAGGTGTTTTGAAATGGTTATACGAGTATTACTTGTGGCTGGTAGTGTTTATTGAAATTTGAAGTTCACTTCCAGTAAGTCATTAAATTACTGGATATAGCCAGTTGTGGCTAGCAAATAAGATTATTGAAACTGGTGTTATTATTACAACTAAATGTATTATAGTATTTTAACATTATTGAATTTTCTCTCGGATGCAAAATTTTTTAAATATCCTCAGAAATTAAAGTCTGAATGACTCATTTCCTGAACAACAGATATTGGTCCAAATAGTAACAGTGTCATCTATACTCTAAGTAAACTAGTGGTCCTCGAATAACGGTATTATTAGCAATACTTTTTTTCTAGGTAAATTTTTATTATTAATCACATCAAATTAAAATAGTTATTTTTGGTACTACGGTATATAAGTCACGCTGGGAAATGTTTAGCTAATTTTCCCAAGTGACTTATATGACGTAACACACAAGTGCCATACAAAATTTTATCCAACACTTTCACAGAATTTCGTTTTAATAATAAATCAAATTTCAAATTGTCAATGTCAGAAAATGTAATTTAACGAAATGAATGTATTTTTAAATATTACAAAGGATACGAGTGTCAACCTAAATTGTGTCTGTAAATAAACAATATTTTTTGAGTTGTAATCATGTTGAAATCCTAAAACCAAGACTGAAAAAATGGAAAATGTGGAAATACCATTTGAAATTTTAGAAAAAGCTAATGCGGCTACTGCAGGAGTCAGTCCGGATAAATCAAAATCTACATACAACAAAGAACTCAAGGAATTTCAAGATTGGAAAATCAAACAAGGAGTGAAAGGCGTAAATGAAGATGTCTTGCTGCCTTATTTATTCAATTTAAGTGAGAAATTACCTCCATCCTCATTGTGGACTAAATATTCCATGTTGAAGTCAACTTTGAGAGTTTACAAGAACATTGAAATTTCNCTCCATCCACATTGTAGACTAAATATTCCATGTTAAAGTCAACATTGAGAGTTTACAAGAACATTGAAATTTCTAAATTCGGAAGACTGGTGGCATTTCTAAAGTCTAAGCACAAACATTTTCAACCAAAAAAAACAAGGTCTTAGAAAGAGAACAAATCGAACAATTTTTGCCTGAAGCCCTAGATGAAGATCATCTTATGAATTAAGTAGGTTCTACTGAATAGTTTGACTGATTTATATTTATTAAATTTGTTGTTTTTAAGTAGCGTTGGTATTAGGAGTTTTTGGCGCTTGCCGTTGCGAGGAATTGACCCATCTAAGCATAGACAACATAAAGGACAAAGGGCAATATATCCACATCATGATTTCAAATACTAAACCAACAAACCAAGAAGCTTCGCTGTGTTAAATGAAGGATTTTGTGTTAATCCAATTGAATTAATTAGAAAATATTATAAAGTAAGGCCTCAAAATGTGCAGCATAACAGGTTCTTTTGCAATTTTCAAAAGGGAAAATGCACACGTCAATGTGTTGGTATTAATAAGCTATCAAATATCCCTAATGTTGTTTCGCGATTTTTGGGCTTGACAGATTCTAATTTATATACAGGGCATGGCTTGCGTCACGCATCTACAACTCTCTTGGCTAATGCTGGAGGGGATATTACAACACTCAAACGCCACGGTAGATGGAAGTTATCTACCGTAGCAGAAGGTTATATAGAAGAGTCTATTTCCAGCAAAATTGATATTGCTAAAAAGATACAAGACTCCTGAAGCAATCAAAGGGGCAGCCTGTTCTATAAATTTACCACAATCACAAAATGATTCCAATAATCCTTTGGCATCAAATTACGGCTTTACCATAAATGTTAATGTTAATATTAATAAGTAGGTAGATTGTAAGTTTGTAGCATTTTAGGTTTTTTATCGACTTATTACTGTTTCCAATTGGTTTTCTAATAAGAACTAGAAAAATAAACCAAATATTTGTCTTTTTATGATTTCTATGTCACTAGTGACTTATAGGCTACATTATTCCTTTAAAACTAAAAAAAAATATAGTATCATTATATACAAGTGTTGGATAAACAAATTTAAAAGCTAAACACCTTGTCCAGCTAAAAAAAATGACAAGAATAATATGCTAAAGTTTGTCAATTTTTTTTCGCAGTGATAATGAAAGAATCTAACAGAATGAATATAGTTACGCGACACATTTTTCCTGAACTACTGATATAAATGTAAATCTATCTATCTACCACTCTAATTTGCGCAAATTTAAATATTCCGCTCACGAAAATTTCCATCATAATTTCGTAATGCACACCCCAATTTCGCACAACTGCCAATAGCAGCCGGGATAAAAACCTATCCCTTATATTTTTATTTTATTTCCTTTACCTTTCCACTCTTAATATTCTCCGCACATCTGGCCCCATACTGAGGCATTCCCAACGCCACTTCCAACCACGCCAGCACTGTGGGGGCCCTCCATCTCTCCATCGGAATACTGCTGGCTTCCCTTAATAACCGGAGCTTCTCTGCGTAACCTTCCTCCGTCAGGGGTGACCAACTGCGGTACGGCTCATAACTATGTTCACCTAAATTTTTTTTAAGGTAATATATAGGAAAATCTTGAACTGGCATGCACTAAAGGTCATGCTGTCGAAAATAAATGTTAGAAATGCGGAAGGATTCCATTTTATGGATAGTTTTTTTCTGATAAATGATACATAAATTATTATTATCGATGTCTTGCTTTGAAACCTCGTAACTTTTATGAAGTTGTTGCTACAGAAAACACGTGGTTTCTGTGAGTAATGTAAGCACATTTCTACATTATTGTTGTTAACTGTATTATATCTAATTAAATTTATTTTGTTTTCCATATGAAGTAAATTCTCCCTTTTCTGATACATCTAAATATTGCTCACAAACAAAGATTTAAAGAAAATTATGTTAAATATTATGGAAACATAACATTATCTCAAGTACTCGTATGTTATAACAAACTTTCTTTGGCTTCTTCAGTAAATTTTTATTATTTTGAATAACAACAGTATGAAACGGAATGTGTCTAACAAACTACGGCTATGTCAGATGGCTCACGATTGACATTACAGTTATACTTGATCATTTCAGTTTATAAACTTGAAAAGTATGAATTTCATATTCGTGTATATTTTCTTATGGTCCAGGAGCCAGATAGGGTTCCGTGGCCAATCAGAGTGCCATGGCTGCAAACAACCATGTCGTAAGTATTTTGATCTCCTGAATCCAAAAAACTTGGTCGCCTGAAAGTGGTCAGTTTAATCGTTATTAACAAAATAAAATGTTTAAAGGGCTGTAAAAAGTTTATTTTTATAGCTGGGTACATGATGGAGATATGTGCTTGCTCCATAAAAAATACAAATATTGCTTCCTCCACCAGATGAACTCATCACTAATTGCACATGCTCTAGAAAATCATGTGTTTGCAGAAATTAGATGTTGCTCATTTTGCTATTGCCAAAGGCAAAGCACCTGCAAAAATGTTTATAATGTGTCCACTATTAAAAAAGAAATAAATTAATTAAAATCTTTAAAAATAGTTGTTATTAGTTATGTGAATCTTAGAAATATCAGTAATTAAATCAATTGTTAATGCTTTTTTATTATTTAATCTTTGTGGCTTCTTAATAATAAAAGTTTATAGCACGTCGCGCTCTTGCACTCTGAGCTTCCGATCGAGCGCGCGTGCGTCACTCGACTTATGCGCGTCTCTTTACGGGTTTTGATAAAGAAAAACTAATAACTGTAAGGCATGAAATAATTGTTAAGATGCGAGGAACAATATCCGGTAACTTTTTTGACTTTTCATCAAAGTTGAATAATAAAAAAAGCCTTATAAACAAATAAAACCAGAATTTTATATGAAATTTCACAACTTTCTAAGCTGCCATCAACTGTTAAATAAATAAATTAATAAATGGAACTAACCCATCTTGTAAAACAAAGTTCAAGCTTTAAAATGAGATGTCATGCGTCTCAATTCGTCCAATAGAACCAGGGATATAGTAAAATTGGTGCGCGCGGTGACGGAAAGTGTAAGATATTTACACTAAATTTGCAATAAGTTTGGTTAAAGTAACTATTAATGTGTAAAAAATTGTACAAGCTATAAAAATAAACTTTTTACAGCCATTTAAACATTTAATTTGTTAATAACAATTAAATTGATCAATTTCAGTCTTTGCGACCAAGTTTTTTGGATTCAGGAGGTCAAAATACTTAAGAATCAGTTGTTTGCAGCCGTGGCACTCTGATTGGCTACGGAACCCTATCTGGCTCCTAGACTATTACGAAAGAGCTTAGAAATTGACAAGCTGTAGTAGGCAAGCTTTCAGATTCTACCCTGTGTCTTTAGTGTAGTATAAAGAAAGAAAGAGATAAGACTGGTATAGTGTTATTAAAAGTACATCAACGTCTGTTAATTAAAACAAAGCCCATGTTCTGCGATAGCTTAGCAAACATTTAGGATCGAAATCGTTTCGAACACAAAGTTATGCAGACTCAATCGAGGATGAAATATCATATTTGAGTTACGGTCAGAACCGACCTAAACTAAATTGCTATTTGGAAATCAATTGAAGCGAAATCCCTGCTGCGATAACCTTGGCAGTTAATAGTCTTGATAATTACGTATGGCCTATGTTTAAATTTCTAAGGATTTAATACCAAGGCTATTTCTAAAGATAAGGTCTTACATGGAGAAGAGGATCCACCAACGTATCTGATTGGTTGAAAGATACAATGTGATACATTTATAGTAACTCTTTTATTCTAACAAACGATATTTTAAAAGTCACTCACTTGTTTCCTGTAATGAGCTGGCTTTGTTTCTATGTCTCGAGCGGGCAAACACCCTGGATATACTTCCCCAGGTACCACCTCGACCGCTTGACGGCCTAGTCGGTTGCTTGACCCTTCTACCTATCGTAATTGGTTCTGGTTCTAAGGGAGAGCTAAGTTGTTCCACGGATCTGAAAATAGTACCTTTACTTTGAAAAACATAACACTGTACGAGGTCTAATCACAAAGTAAGTATTATTACTCAAAAGTGAATGACATTAGTGAACTTCAAACGGGTCTAAACTTACTTTGTAGCGGAACCTCACGTAGAAGTTAAAATACAATGCGGTTAATAAACGCCATCTACTTCAAACTGGATTAAACTTTAATGTATTGTAGATTGCTTACCTGGATAGAGTAGCTGAGTCTACAGATCTGGAGAAATTGTTAGCGTTTAGAGGTGATAGGGTTGGACTGCAGTCTTTTGTTGATACTGCTGCAAAAAGGTATTAGTAAGACATGCTGGTTAATGCTACTTCTACTTATACATTAGTCTGTTATGCAGTATCTAGGTACACTATTACACGGCTTTTGATATGTTTTCATCTAAACTACATTAATAATATTTAAATAATTAGTTGCTTAACTAGACAGTACAGTACAGGATCAGCAGCGGCTGATATTTAATAGACGAGGCGTAGTCGAGTCTATTAAAGCAGCCAAGGCACGCCTTTAATGTCAATCGGCGAAAAACTTAATTTATCTGCTCCCACTATAGTAAATAGGCTATTAATACATTGTTTTTAAGAGGTAAGTGGATTTTACCGTAGAAGTGGAAGTTGCTATGGACAACGGGAGGTAAGTGAGGTAACTTACTTCCCTACGGAAAAAAGCGATTTCGAATTATAAATGCATATTTTATGAACAGATAAATAGAAATATTTGATGAACATTACATTTTAAAGTAATTGTACAGTTATTACATTTAGTAAAAATCTGGATAATTATTCCCCTGGCGTTTACTAATTGTCACATTTTTCTCAAAATGATTTGACCGCTTCATTTCAGTCACCGGAGGCTCAATATTATCTGACTGATCCATTAGAACAGCATGCTGCGACGTACTACTAGAACCTACAGTTGAAACGTCATTGTAAAGAATCCTGTTGACTATTTCATTTTTGTTTCTTAAACATAAGTTTCTGCAATTGTGGCTGATTTACACCCACCATATTTCTTGATTGCTAATACATCAACCCCTGTATTAGCCAGTAACGTTGCCGATGTTTTTCGGGCTGAATGGCATGAATATATTTCAGGATGCTCTAGCTTCAAAAACTGTGTAATCTTATTAGGAATCATAAGTTGAATATACATGCAAAGACTTATTGGAGCGATAAATTGTACCAAATAATCGTCAGATAAAGCGTTAAAAAATCTTTCAGACAAATCTTAGAGAGGACACTAATGCGAAGTTTTATTGAATCGAATTATTGTACAAAGTTTATTTGACAGTTTATTCATTACGTCTGTGTCATTCACAAAGATTTATCTCTAAATTTGGTAAGATTATTCTGATATCGTTGATCTTTCGGAAGTCCAAAAAATCAGAGCAATTTATTTGTTACTCGTAAGTGTAGTTGGCTTGAATGTTCTATGAAAACGTGAACAAAAACGATTAAATTCTATTCGAGGTAATATTTCAAGAGTTGACTAATTTATGGATATGAATGTGGAAAGGACTATTGTGGTGTAAATAACTATTTTTTATTTAAACTTAGTATTATTCGACTTTCTCTCTCCTAGGGATCTTGTTTATTTAATTTATATTTTCAGATTATAAAACAACTATTGTAGCATAAGTACATTATTAGTGAAGTAAAATAAAATTATAATTATACTTTTCTAAACACTACCTTCTGGAATAGATTCGAAATGTGAAGATATCCATCCGCTAACAACCTACATGTAAGCCGAACCACTTTAGACGTGTTCCTGTGTTTACAAGGGGATTACATCGGTTAGCCCTGATACACGATATTGTGGATATCATTATCAATAATACCGCCTTTGTAACGACCAGCAAGATTAAATGCCTTGTCGTCAACCGAGTATAGCGCTTTTGATAGATTATGTACAATGTTCAGTGATCATATTATTGTAACAAGTTATAATACATAAATTAATTAACGGCGGACTTGCAGGGATCTTGTTCAATTAATGATGCTCGAAGGGGTGTGATTAAATTACTGGTTTTATTAAAATATTTGCTTGCAATGCACAAGATACAGTTTATTTCATGTTTTTATATTCAGCAGAATTGTAATGATATACTTAATATATTAAATAATAATACAAGAAAGTGAGAATAGTCATGGTGGGCGACACTGTTTTAATAACAACGTACTTTGCTTTATAATTTACGAATGTAAATCAGCTTTAAAAGAATAGACAATATCTGTTGATACAGAATTCCAAGAAAATTAACTACTGTAACAATTTACAGCGACAATGGCGTGCCTTGAAATTTTCGGGTGTCGAATGCGGTTAATTCCAAGAAAGCGACGCAGAGGTCTTCTCGGAATTCTATCTCAGCAAACATCCTACGGACCGTACTTACATTGGTACATGTGCGGGGGAGGTACCGATGACACCACCGACACCGCGTCGACCTCCCTGTTGCTCCCTTCCACTGTGATGGTCGGCGTGCCGTCCGTGGTGGAATCCGAGAGGTTGCCAGCGACGGAAGTGGCGCCACTCTCGCGATCGGAGCTCACCCGTACTCCCGAATCGGCGCTGCAACTTCCGCGGTCACCTGGCAACAGCCCTAGGCCGTGGTGCCCCGAGAGCAGGCCCCCAGAACCGGGGGTGAGAGCCCCCCCGTTGATGCTGTGGCGTGGCAGTGATGCGAGCGATTCTTGGTCTGACAAGCAACCGCTAGATGCTAGCTGTCTGCGAGCCTGGACAAGTTAAAATGTAGTTTACAGAATTTTTGAATTAACTTTCTAATTTATCGGCCGATTTATAACGAAACGAATAAGAATCACACTGTTACTGAGCCAACATTTCGTTTATTTAGCAACTTCTTCATTGCAAAATTTTGACATGAATTATAAAACAATTTAATTTGGAAGTTCCACAAGGGTCAGTGTTGGGGCCTGCGCTATTCTTGCTGTATATAAATGATCTAGATGACATAACAACGACGTACGTACATTTTACTTTTTGCAGACCACCCTTCAACCACAGTATCAGATAAATTAGAACATAATTAAAAAAAAAGCGATGATAAAATGTCAGAAAAGAAAGAAATTTATTTATATGTATTTTACACTCTGAATAACTACTTTCTAAACTAACAAAATGTACTATAAAACGTATTAAAAGTGGACTGATGTTAAGATGAGACAGATACGAATGGCTAATGCAGTTAGATAAACGGTGGTTTAAAAGTTGAATGACGTTATGAACAATCTTACTTCTTGAAGTTGCTCCTGTGCCTGTTGAAGCTGCAACTCCTTGGCGTTAAGCTGTGCGGCAAGTGATAGGCTGCGTTCTGCCTCATCCCTGGCGTGCCTGAGCAGACTCCACCTCTCTCGTTCTCTTTCTTCGCGTTCAGTGGAAAGTTGTTGTAATGAGGTCTCATTATCCCTCACCCGCTGAAACAAATTAGGAAGGTAGATGGGCATGACAAGAACTGATGGAGTCTATAAAATATAAATGAAAATTATGCCGGCTCTTAAGTATATTTTTGTTAAATTGACGCTCAAGTGGAATACAAAGTGCCGCAGAGGAACTACCCTTTTGTGCCTCTTTGGAGCGTGTAGTTTCGTAAAAAAAACTTGAGTCTAGAAACGGCGGGGTGTTATTTAGCGTGACTAACGCACGAGGATAATGGTCCTCTTATCCTCTTAAATGTGATGAACAAAATGTAATCGTTTGCCTTGTATTTCCATGGTATGTAATTTTTACACATCACCAATAATTAAGTCACTATGATGCTTCTAAATCTTAAACTAGATTTTTCTGAATAATAATTTTCTCATTTAGTGTATTTTTGACGTAACGTAACGGTTCATGATGTGTCTGTATAGTAACAAGGTGCAACATGACGTTGCGACAAGTTTTCAGAACCGAACTTCTCGAATTTTTTCCGTGGAATGTGCAATTCACAATTGAAAATCCAAACGGCCAAGAAGTCCTAATGAGGATTAAGTGTACGTTCATTAGTAAATATTTTTGAAATAAGTGCTTCAAAGGAATAAAAATGGACCTGAAAATAAACAATTTTCATTAAGCAGCTTATACCTGTGCTCCTAAAAATTAATCAATTATTACGCAAAACTGAGGCCGACTCTGAATCGCTCCACTTGGTCAACTAATCACCTGTTTACAATGCAATAATTTGAACAAGTTCAATGTGGCTATTTGCACGGCATGGGTGGCGACGGATCTTGCTTGCTTTCGACTAGATTCATTTGCTCACATACAGTTTACGTACGTGTATTCTATATTACAAGCTTTTATTTAACTTGCCTTGTTTGGGTCAAATCTTGCAACTGAATTTTAAAACAGTTATCCCAACCGATCGAGCTGAAATTTTGCATACACGTTTAGTTTGGATGACAATGCATGGTTAGTTAAATGACGTCATTCTAAATCCAATATGGCGGACTCCCAAAGATGGCGGACCAGCTATTTTTTATGCACCCTCTTGATATGGGTATCAAATGAAAGCGTTTGCTGAGAAGAATACGAAAATAAAATGACGTCACTAAAGGCTTGTTAAAAAAAATATACATGAACTTATTTCAATTCAGTTTCTAACATTGTTGTAATTTTTTGGTTTTTAAATTGTCTCAGTTTTAGAGTAGCTACCAATACTTTCATACGGCAGGACCTCATACCAAAAACAGGTCAATATTACACCTAGAAATAGGTACTTCTTAGGGAACACACAGAACAGGTAATAGTTGCATGCATCATTGAAGCATGGCCAGCAGCTACATTTTAGTGCTCTCACGCTTATGTGGACTGTAATAAATCTATTTAATGGTTACTGCTCCTTTTAGAGGTGCGATGAATGTAACTAAAAGGAAGTAAGTATCGATTGTAAATTCTCGGTAAATGACATTACTCGTACTGTTTTGGAGATATTTCTATTCTATATAGGTAGTAGGTATTGGAGACCGATCTATCAAGTCATCTTTGAGCGTATTCATAACATAACGATGAAAAAAATTAACTTGTAAAACGAAATCAATTCATTTCAGTTAAAAGCATCGACTTAACCGTTTTTCAACGGAAGGCAGGTTTATTTCAGTGTAAACACCAAGATAAAAGACGAAACACATTCTAGTTGATGAGTTTCAGCTTCAGTAGTTATGTGCAGTCTGTTGTAAAGATCATAAAAAAGGAAAGGAGTAATAAAAATAAAAAAGTTCTAGACAAAAATTATTCATCAAGTCGAGTAAGATAGGTCCTGTTTGCGTTACTAAATTTCGCTTAACAAAAGCAAAGGATGCTTATTGTTTTTCCATTTAACCTGTATCCTACAGTTACACTTAAAACAATCCATCCTATACAATTATTTATTTTAACAGTAGTAAGACTTGAAACGAAACAATACTGCATAAACAAATAATTTCTCAGTCCTATTTTTAAGGATGTTATACCTTATTCTATCTCTCTTTTGTTAAATGTTAAGGGTTTTTGTGAGTCTTTGTTAGAATGTATGAAAATAATATGATGTCGAACGGTATCGAAATGGATATCCTGAATAAGAGATCTTCCAGATTTAGTTGAAAGAACCTTTTATGAAGGCAGGTATATTGGTTCTAGGAGAAATTATTAAACTGTTATAGGCAGACAGAAATACCTAAAGGATAAAGGAATTTATAACATTTATAACATACTTATGAAACATTCCAAGCTGATATAACTGCATTTGTATGCAATGTAGATACCAAGGAAAATAGTATGCAATATTTAATTAAATTACTCGTTATCAGCTAATACCTTAGTTCTCGTATTAAACTTGTACTAACAACAGAATTACACTCTAAATTTCGAATTTCCTGGGCCTGAAACAATATGTGCGCGAGCTTCTTTTTATTTTCGTATGGAAATAATTTAATTTGCACTCTCGCGGAACAGTTATAATAGCTAATCCAATTTGTCTTACTCTACATACAAAAACAGATAAAGGGGTTATTTAATTAACTGTACATTCACAACGAGCTAAAGTGAAAAAAATATGTAATATGATGCTCATATTATCTAAATAGGTTTTTTAAACTTGTACTCAGGTCAGCAGAAGTCTCTGCAAATATAATTTTTAAGGAATTTTATATAGAAATGGATTTTATATAGAAATATGTATTTAATTTTAAAAGTAAAAAAACAACGATTTTACCGACCTTTCGATTAAATACGAATAGTATTTGAAAAGACTTAATTAATAGTTGATACTGACTTTAAGCTGCAACAACTCAATTCTTTATAAGTGTATCCAATAAAGTCCAAATATTTGAGTATTAAGATTAATATTTCTATTTTTTCATTAATATCCAATAATTATTTTAATTTCTTTCTGAACAGAATGAGAAAACTAAACTAAATAATTTGAATATTGTTTATGGTACAATCATTTCAATGGTTTGGTTTGCCAGTTCAGCTTTTCCATGACATTTTTAATAGTTATTTACGTAACAAGTCCGGAAAATACTGTTTTTTTGGACGAGTTGACAAAATTCTAGGACGAGCCGTAGGCGAGTCCTGGAAGTCTGCGAGTTCAAAAAAACTGTTTTCGGACGTGTTGCGTACACTATTTTTTCGGCAACCATGTAGAATAACAAATTAATGAGACACATTTCTTTATTATATTTTTTTGTAGAACAAAATTTCGAACATTTTAATTCTTATTTGTATTAAATATTGAAATTCGAACAGAAGATAGGTACTAACAGAAACATTCTAATTCTTATTTATATTAAGATTTATAGTAAAATTTGAGCAATTGCTAATATTGAAAGGGTTTAATTTGTTTGAAATGCTTGGTATATATAAACAACAACGATGTGATTCTTCCCGGACTAGGCCGAAAAAATGCTACTTTCTCAAAGAAAAAGCGTCCGGGAAGTAGCCACTTCCCGGACGGTTGCCGAAAAAGATTATTTTTAGCGAATGCAAACTCTGTTAAAACAAATTTCCTTTGTCTCTGACTTCTTATCTCGCTGTTTCCCGGAACACGGAAGGTAGACTTAATTAAAACAGAAAGTCCAAAAAAATACATTAATATTTCACAACAGTTTAATTGTTATTAAGGATTTGGGCCTCGGCGAAATGAACGAAATAAGTCCCACTTACCTGCCCGTAACTTCTGATGAAGTCCCTCAATTCTTTCTCCTTGTCTTCAAGGGTCGCATACAATTGCTTCATTTGGTTCAGCAGGTCGAATTTCTCGGCTTTCAGTCGTCTTTTGTCAGCCTTCAGTGCTGAAATGTAGATATTTTATTATTACCAGATACTTTCCAAAATTAATATCTAATTATAAGGAAGATGAACTTTTTTTAAATTGAATTAACTTTGAAAAGTTATTCAGTTTCGCTATCGATGTCATCACCCAACAATAAATCTCTCTTGTGTATTCGCAATGAATGAATAGATGAATCCACGGTTCACTTCACTAAGAATTCAGTACACTAACATTTAAAATATGTGATATAATGGTACCTCTAAAGGCAGATTTTGATTGAGGCCATGTATATTCTACGAAATTAAATACCTATATAGTGATACGGTAAAAGTCTTAGCACGGTAAGTCGTTACTTTTGATGTAATTTTGGTAAAAATATATATTGTCCTGGTAAATGTACTTCTGTTTACGCATTTATTGGACTACTATGGTGTCTTCCATTCCGAGACCACTATTCCGAGATATAATGAGAATGAACTTACTTCCACACAAAATGGTAATCGAAACAGTAATCTATTATATTTTCAGTTACCAGTGGAAGTATTCCGGGCTCATAAGAACTACTGAAATTGTTGGTGTCGCAGGAATGTCCTCTATTTATTATCACAGAAACATTTTACTTGTAAATCGATTCGCAGAAGGAAATTATTCCAAGTACGGCTCTGTCCGAGCAATAAACTCAATTACTGTACTATTTTACGCTATGAATTGTTTCTGGCTTGAGAAATTCCATTCGGTGTTCTAGTGAACTAATTTATTGAACCGATCCAAGTACAACAGCAGCATATTATGTCTACAATATGAATAATTTGGCAGTAATTATAGCTGTGCAAATAGGCCTTGGAGGGAACAGTTGTGGACATATAGATTCCGAAGTTAAATTTGAAGAATGATTAGTTTCACGGAAATAAATTATTAGTTGAATACAAATACATAGTTTGGAAATACATCGGTAATTTAAACATTTTTTTCAAATTCAAATAATGTTTTATTTTATTAACGTTTGGAGAACTTCAAGAGATCGTACTGGAACGATATGGATAAGTAGCATCACATCACAGCAAATCGCAGCAAATATAAATAGTAGAAATATTATTTAATAGTTATTTTTTGTTCTGGATTGCAAAGCATTGCTCTTGAATTGAGGAAGAAGGGATCCTAGCTAGTAAAAAACCCGTTCTGGAATACAAAAACTATTCTGCAACAAGTTAATTCATGACAACTTCGACGAGCACAACATTCTACATTTGATTTCATTTATTTTAGTTTTTTTGGTCAACAGGAACTTTTGCTCACAGTGTATCTTACTTCTGGAAATGTTCAAAAGTGATTTTGTCATTCTCAAAAGAAATTCAGAATCGACGCAGTGCTTTTATTCCAGATTTCAACACTCAAAAAACTATTAACTTCTTTTAGAACTAAGGATGCTTCGCCATGTACGTTTGCAACAAACACCCCTTCAGACGAATGTATTCTTACTTTCCTTGAAAAGTAATAAATAAGCTTTTTGCGACTTACTCGTCAGCGCCTCCTTCGCCAGCTGCAACTCCATCTCGAGGGCGTGTGTCTTGGAAGAGGGATCGCTGTTTTCAGTTGGAGTTTTCTTCTCCGAGAGCACGGATGTCGCCCCAGACACGACCAGCCGCCTCAGCCTGGTAACCTCGGCTTGCAGCCGCTCGTTTTCCAGCCGCAGCCTGCGAATCGCGGTCGCGGATTTCGGATAGTTCGATGGGGAAGGTATTAAAGCTGATAGATCGTCTCTATTGCCGTCGGAACTTCTGGGGGAACGTGGAGATGAGGAATCTGAGAACAAGAATTTAATATTGGGGTAGCGTCTACAGATACAAGCCACCGATATGAGGCGTATCGGCAACAAAGAATTTATGAATTCTGCTCACGCTTGATCTGGAATTGTTAATCAATATCGGTCTCTTTGGTCGAAAATGTTATTTTTCTAAGTAAAACTACTTTTATTCGTGAGAATAACGAAGATGGTGACAACTACATTAATTTAAAATTTGTTTTTTGTAACTCACTTCAAACTACATTTTTAACCATTTGATAAAAGCAGAATTTTAAAACAAGAATGCCATTTTTCATAAAATGAAAACATTTTTCCATTTATTAAATTCATTTTTAGACGCTGCATCTTCTAAATGACAGGCATCTACTTCATTCAAAAGACAAACGAAACTGACATTGCTTTGTACTATCATTATATTATACACTGTCAGGTAGCTCATTGCTAGTAACTCTGATTTAATGAGAACTGATCAATTGGAAGCAACAGTACAGAACATAATAAGAGGAATTACAAATACGTGAAGCTTTCCTCGTGACTATAAAAAATTGCTGAAAAGCTCTATTTCTCAAATTGACGAGCATATTTCAGTTTTCGGGTACTCACATTATGTAAAAAGGTTTTATAGAGACTTAACTTTGTTTGTTGAACAAGGGAGACGTTCGATCATTGAGTGTCAAAGCGTGAGAAAATAGCACTAAAGTTTTATGGTATTAACTTTGTTTGGAGACACTTTTATGCTGTTAAGATAACTATTTTCGTTGAACATATCAGCACAGACATGTGAGCCAATATTTGATATTTTCATTTATTTTCTTTAAGAAAGATGTTACTGTTTGTTCTCAGTTTTGATTTAACATATGGTTAAAAATAGTTATGGTGCAATAATTACTATTACTATGTAGCTATAATTGAAAAGGTTTTTTCAATATAGGGCTGTTGACCAAATTTCAAAAAGTAGATAATATAATTCTACACGTACTAACTAGTGTGTATACACAATTAGAGATTGAGAAATGCGTCAGAACAGTTTTTAAAATAATTATTTAATACTGATTTTTTTATAACATTTCAAAACGGCTGTGACGTCATAAGGGGCACATTGTAGTGAAATTATGTGTAAATGATTGCGTAAAGGAAAAAAATTGGAAGAAGACGCTCTGTCAACACTGTCAGTAGTGTCAGTCTGTGAGTGATACTGTCGCATAAAATATTTTCAAGTCTACGCGTTATTTTCCTTAATCTCGAAATTCCTTTATTAAGTAAAATTATTATTTAGTAATAATCATTTAATAGCTTCCCTTATAATTAAAGCAGAATGTGTGCATCGGGATTTGTGAAAGCTACTTCGCAAATTTTACCGAAAATTGATATTTTTATGATCATGGATTGAATTTTTGAAAAGAGACGAGCACGAGCGTTTTAATATTGGCGAAATGAGAGATATAAAAGCAGTCAGGTAAGGATCAACATATTTAACGAATTATTTTATTGTGTTTATTTATATAAAATACCTATTTATTTATGGAAATTTATAGTACAATTCGGGAATCTTATGGAGATAATGGAATTGTCTATGTGGAATGTGGAACAAAACACCACTTAAATTTTGTGGAATCCATTACAATCAGGAAATTAATAATAACTATCACAAATACTCTTAACTGATAGACTGCTGTCACTAGTGTCACTTTTGTTTAAAAAACAGGAAACAGGGCAGCAGGGTTTGATGGACAATTTTGACATATTTTCTTCTTCAAAATTATGCAATAGGATTGCTACTAGCTTTTTGTTCAATTGCCCCTTATACGTCAGACTAGTTTTTAAGTAACGCAAAAATTCATAAATGATTTCTACCACTAATTTGTCATATATTTAAAATTTGTCTATACAGGCAGGTCCTTTTTTATAAAATCTTTGACCCAACAACAATTTGTATATGGTTTGTTTTTATATTGGATAACCGTAATGCTTAATAAAAGAAAAATAATTTGAATAATAATATATTTTGAAGAAGTCAGTTTTTTAATAAGAGTAATGGCCAGAAAGAAAAAAATGTTATTAAAATTTACTTCTCTAAATAAATCTCTAATTTCCCTTACAAACGTCCTCAACCAACCATAAAAACTTTACCGCCCCATAAAGATGAAATTTAAAACTTTCAATGAGTCTAACAGTGCTGCCAAGGTAATATATCCAGTAGCTCCGTTCAAATTGAAATTTATTGTTCATTTTACGATCTACTTTTTAGATTTATAACTTATGAAAAAGTACGAATACATCCTTTATGTTTCAACTGCTACATTTATTGGAGTTTTTACTGTCAATATTGCTCAAAAATACAAGATGAAATAAAACCTTGCAAAATATTGCCAGTTATAGTTTGTATGAAGATTTTTTACGTCGATTTCAATATTAGGAATATGAAATATCTTTTTTAGACACTATTTAATTTAGTTTTCGTTTGAAAATAACATCTGTATGCAAACCTGCAAAAGGTTATCTTCCAGTCATCATTCGTCATTATCAACCGTCAATAGAATCACCAGGAAGAAGGATTTAGCTATTTGAATTAAATGCTGTAACATAAATTGCATCTGTAACATACTGGAGGAACAATTTTCTCGAAAATTTTAGCGGAAGCAAACCACTTGAACGTTTGTTTCTTGTTCAAAGTATGCTGGTGAAACAAGTTACGGACACATGGTATGTGTTTTCTACAATATAAGTACGCATATCTTCCGATGATGACGTAATATTCTGGTGGGTAAACCGTAAAAAAAATGGTTAAGAAAAAAATTTTGGACACCTGCTCTAGAAGTTGATAATTGTATCATCTAGATTCGGAATCATGCTTTTGCCATTTTTTTTCCCTTCACTCACTGGTGTTTTTAATAAGTTTCACTAAAATTTTTTCTCCAATGTGTCATCAGCCTAATAAGAAACGAAATTTCTTTTTTATTTGACGTGAAAAATCATACTTCTTACTATTGTCGTGTCATCGCGATCAAACATGACAAATTAACGTTGTTTTAGATAATCACTTGCTCGATTAAGATACAGTATCAACGTGTCTATGCTAAGGCTAATATTTTTTTTAATACTGACCTAAATCTGGTTGGCTACTACACCCCGGTTTTGGCGAGTCAGATCTATTCTCTGGGGAGGACCTACTGTCCTTCAAAGGACTAGCGCTCTCTTCTATCGTCATACTAATCTCCTTACTATCACTTGCAGTCTTCTCAGTATCGACGTTACTAATTTCGCATTTAACGGGGTTCGACTTGGTCTTCTTGATCTCCTTCTTAGCGTCCTCGTTGGAATCCACCGAGCTGGTGTTACACAATGATTTACTCCTTCTGGATTCGATGGAGTTCGGTCTGTTCGACTTGTAACTGTCTTTTTTATTATCACTAACACACTTAACATCTACATCACAAGCATTAGTATCCGCCTCTTCTGAGCCAAGCAGGGGTTTGACGAAGTTGGCGTCTGCCTGACCGGCGGTGGTCGAAGAAGAAGCCGATTCGGACAGCTTCAGTTCTTGCGCCAAGCAAGCGGGGCCGGGGACAGGGGCTGGGAGAGAGTTGGGGTAGTCGGAGTCTATCCGAGAGGTTAAGTTAGCAGAGTGTTCCTCTACCATTCTGCGAAGCTTTGCCTGCAACAGAAATACGGGTTTGTAAGAAGGTATAATCCTTGGTTTGAATTGGATACACTAACAGGAAACTAATAGAAAGTGCCGTATCGTGTGGATGGTGCATATCGAAGAATCTCTATATTTGCCAAATATTCTTCGTTGCCGTAAAACCGTCGCAATCAATCTAACTTGAATATGTTAAGACTAATTTTAATAACAAATAAAGCATTACAAAAGGAAATTAATATATACAGAATTTTGTTATAAAATTTCAAGTAAAGGTTCATTTTATTTTCACTGCCAACAACTGAAAACAAATTTAAATATTTTAAAACTCGAATCAGTAGATAAATGGTAAAATTTGTATAAACAACAACAAATCCTTAATATGTAAAACCATCGTTAATTGGTACGTTTATATTCAATGTACTTTCGAAATAAAATAAATGAATAGGAACTGAGTGAATAATTTTGTAGTATGAAATTTATTGTGAGAACATTTTTGCTCCGCTGATGAAATATTTATATTCCAAGCTAAAATATAGGCACACAGATTTTAGCATTTAGCATTAAATAAATGTGGTAAATATATTTCAGTTCTCTGAGCACCTATCCTTTGAACATTTTCGTAATACGGGATTTCAAATTATCAATTAAGGACAAACTAGGTCACTATTAAATGGGTAGGTACTAACTAAAAACGTAAACTGTTTTTCGAAGTAATTAAACTAGGTATTTAGTCATTTGCCGCTATGTGGGCTCAACGAGGCAAGACATCTACCTAATGGAAGCCGACATAAAAAGGGACAAAAACTAAATAGAGGATAATGAAAATTCTGCGGTGCCAGCTTAGCGTTTGTTGCTTCACCGATATGCCCATGTTTCATATAAACGGCAAAAAATATTCATCTCATATTTTGTATGAATGGTTCAATCTAGGAAGTAAATATTATCTAACAACGATCTATAATAAAGTTATAAGATTGATCTACAGTGCTCTGGATATTGTGAATAGACATCGGAATTTTGTGGCGACAATCAAATAAATAAACAGTAGTAATCTATATTATGCTAGTAAGAAATAGGTTGAAGCCGAGTGCTACTCTATGCTCACAATCCACAATGCTATTGACTGCCATAAAAACACGTTCCATACACTCGACCAATGAATTTCATGGCCAACGTCCCTTCCGCTAGATACGTATCGAATAAATTGATCGATGCCAATCTTCAGATCATAAGGAGACATGTACATGTTATTGTAGTACAGTCATTGAAGCTTTTCACCTCCGAATTCTTTGAAACTGAACCGATAGACTTGAAATTTGGCAGATAGTTAGAGAAAAGGTCAATGAACATTAGTGACAGCGCCGATTGACGCTTCCACCCTGTTGGGGGTTGACACCCTTCTCGAGGGTGGAATTTATTTTTTAAATAACGCAGGAAATCGATAGAGAATCAAACTTTGAGCAAAAAAATATTCGAAGAATTTTTTCGAGGAATCAATAGTTATTCACGATTGAAAACTTGTAATTTTGCGTGAAAAAAAAATCACTTTTTCAAAGTATTTTTCGCGAATAACTACGCATTTTATTTAAAAAAGTGTAATGAACAAAAATGTAGATTATAAATAAACAAAGAAGATCGTTATTTAAAAAGTGTTGTACGTCCTATACAAAGCGAAATATGGTTAGTGGAAGGAAAGTTTTTTGGGAGGAATACTCGAATAGATGTAGTCAACGTCAAATAACGGAAAAATGATTAATTTTACGTGTATAACGCTCCTGGAGTTTTTTGTAGTACTCAAAAAGATGTTCGAAATGACCACTTATAAAAGTTAATTAGAGCAAAATTGAAGGAGTTATCGTCAAAAACAGATGGGTTGCTCATATTTTTTAAGGAAAAATGAGCAGTACACGCTGTACCATTTCCTTCAGAATTAAAATTAATCGTAGACCCTTTACAATTAGTTTTATTTAGTGTTTTTACGATCCTGAAGTTAGACCGGTTTAGAATGCGTATTTTTTTAATAATGTACGGTAAAAGTTAAAAACGTATTTTTCATTATTCAAAAAAATTGCCTTATTTATATAATAACTTTAAAACTATGAAAGATACTTAAAACATGATAGACAACAAAAATGTAGCTTTTTTTCAACAAACATTTTGCTTTTTTTATTCCTATAGCATAAAAAATAAAGGAGATATCGCCGCTTGAAGTATCCATATTAGTGAAAAAACGACCTGTCTCGGGCCCTTCGATCATTTCTCTTAAAAAAACGAAGGACTTAAAAGGTTTTATATGCAAACGATCTCACAGCTCTTGAAATTATCTTTAAAATGATTTTTTGTAGGATACTATAGCTTAAAAAATAACCGAGTTATGGTAACAAAACCAATGACATTTCTTCGGAGCAAAATAGGCTTTCTCATTTTTATATATTATAGATATTATATTATACAAATAAAATAAGTAAAAAAATTTAGTGTGATTATTTATCTGCACCGTAGCATTTTTTTTATGATTGATTATATTTAAAAATCGATTGTAATAAAAATATTTTACATTAATATTGGTAAAAGGGTAGTTTAGAAGAGTTGAGAATGACAAAAGTAAAATATTCTTTCATACACAAAATAAGGGAATTTTTAATTTAAATTATTGCACAATTATAGCATTCCAAGATTTAAAATGTAATTTTTTATCATTTTTTTATCACAGGGGTGATTTATAAAGGTTGAAAAGTGTTATGAGATACAAATTCTTTCATAAGCAATGAGGAAATTTTTATTTTAAATAATTGCACCGTTAAAGCATTCCAAGCTTTTAAAAAGTAATTTTTTATCATTTTTGTCAATACAGGGGTGGTTTTTAGGGGTTGAAAGGGAAAAATTATTTTATTAGCTATAAGGTAACTTTTATTTTAAATAATTGCACGATTTAATCATTTCAAATCTTTAAAAAGTAATTTTTTATCTTTATTTTATGTTTTTTATTTTTTTTGCTTTGCTACTTTTATTTTTTGCATAAGGGTAATTTTAAGGGTTAAATAAAGGGTCGAAAAGATCAAATATATCATACAACATGTTCGAGAACATGGAACATTATTTAATCTTTGCGCTTGAACAAGATTTTTATCAATAAATACTTAAAACTTAATTTTTTCAATTTTTCTCACTTAGCCCTAAAAAACAAAAAGTGTCAATCGGGCTTATGTCACTTTTGAACTTGGGCCTAAGATGAGCCTTATTCTAAATTTTCATGCAAATCCATGCAGTTTCAAATAATTCGGAGGTTACAGCTGATTTTCAGCTTCAATGACTGTATTATTGTATAATGACGTGGAGAAAGGTAATGCGACCTGACGAGTTTATTTTCTGCGGAACAGTTATGAATCGATTACAATATTCAATTAAAGCATAAGGTCTCCTTTTAATCACCATTTTCGGAGTCCTTTGTAAATAATCTTTCAGGTTTTAATAAATCTTGCATATTTTAGGCTTCCATTCACAATTTTAAGTAGGTATGTCCTTTTCCGAATGAATAATAATAGACTCGGTAGTTCATCGGTATTTATCATCAAAATTTTTCTGCTAGATAACTTGAAGATATGAATACTAGGTAACCTTTATAATTGGTTACAAATTACAGTTTAAAATAAATTATTAATTAATATAAGATTTGTTGAGGTAAATTGCATATTTTTATTATATTTAAGCTCATTAGTACAGAATAAACATTAGTTCAAGTCCAAAGGCTATAAAAATCCTTTGTTCGTATAGTATCTAGCAAATGTCTCTGGCTTGCTGTTATAATATTCTCTTTTACCAGTAAGATATTAAATAAAACATGTTTAACCAATTCATTGTAACATCTGGCGCATACAGCTGGCGCTATTTATTTTCTTCCAGAGATTTCTTGTCATCTTTAATTTCGTATTGATCAAGATATTTCTCAGTATTGTTAAAAGGCGGAAAGAGGGAATTCTGAAGAGGTTGACGTAGATGTATAGCTTTATTGAAAATCTTAAACTTTTGTTTTCTGTGTTGGCAGAAAAAGAAATGATGATAAATTTGCATAATTCATTTTAAATTCATTCGTTTCTTATTCAATTTTTAACTGCTGCGGATATTTAAACAGCAACCAATGGTAAGTATGTATTTAGAATTTGTCACACTCAAATTAACACACATTGTCTGTTAACTTATTATTATGTCATGTATTATTTGCCACTAAAACTTGGTATCTTTTGCAAGTGAAAAATTAGACATTCACGAGTTTAATTTCTGGCGAATGCGCCAGTCATAATTATACGCGCTTTTGAAATAAATATTTTGAAGTAAATATTTTACACAGCACAAACAATTATTCTTTAAGCATTAATTTCTTAATGTAATATTAATCAGTGTATTTACACTGAATATTTTAAGCTTTTTTTTAAATAATATGAAGGGAACAGATGGATGTGAATGTAACAGCGGTGGTACTAGCGGATATTATCCAATTTGTAAATTTTTGGAAAGATTGCGACTGTATTTTACTAGAAAATACATAAACAAAAATTTTTCCTTAGGTATATATACAGTGTGGTTTATATTTAAGTTCATAAGGAGTAATTCAATAAAGTATTAGTCCAGGCAAGTTAAACCAAAATCACCCAGAGAAAGTGCTAAGAAAAATATAATTTTTTTTTCTATATTCAAATGTTCTAACCTAAAAAAACGGGTTAATTAAGGTCAGACATCAAGAATTTCCAAAAAATAACAGATTCGCGCCAAATTTGGTTTACGGGGGTTTTCGGGGTCACTGATCCGAGGTCAATTATGCAAAATTCAAGACGGCGGATCCAAGATGGCCGACCAAATTTTCAAAAAATAACGCTATTCGATGTTTTACAGAAGCCCCCCTTGCCCCCCTGGGGGGCTGCAGGGGCGTCGGGCATACTTTTCAGTGTCAGAATCGAAATCCCCGACCCTAAAAACCCCCGAGTGGAAATTTAGAAGGCAATTACTCATCTATTCGATTTTTTACAGAAGGCCTCCCCCTTACCCCCCTGGAGCACTTCTTAATTTGGACGTATGCTCACACAAGCTACCTAAGTGATGGTAACATATTAAGCTGCTAATGAAAATGTACAGAGATGCATGTAAACAAGACAGATAAGCGATCGATGGGGCCAGCGGTTTCAAAAAGCTTTCCTCGTATTATTGTGGTCACTAGGTATTAAAAAATATTTTTCTTGCAACAAATATTTGTGTCAATCGAGTTCTCACACCCTGATTTATTTATGCATCAGACACACACAGTCTCACAAAGTCTGTAAACACTCAGTATATTACTAGCCCCAACACTAAAGTTCGCTATTTTACATTTATCGGCACAACATTTGGGAGACATGAAGAAAAACTTTTCACATTAGCCTGAGATGTATGTAGCTGCATATAAAAAAGATTGCAAACTATTATTTGACTTTAGTTTAAAGGTAAACATCGTTTTAATCAAATTAGGCCCTTGGAACCAAAAAAAAATTAATTTGAATGTTTTCATCAAACATCAATCTGAATTATTACAAAGGATATTGAAAATTATCAATAAAGGATTATAAAGAAGCAGAATCGGTGGTGTCAGCACTTTCAAAAGATTTTCGGCTTATCAGTGTGGAGAATTTGTAAAAACAGATGTGGCATGCACGTTTTTTTATGAGTTAGAGGGTTTTTATTTTTTTTAATTTAAAAAATGTATCTTTACGTTGCTGGTAATTTTTTTAGGTGTATATTTTTTGAAAGTACATTATTTATTTTTTAAAATAAAAAATAATGTTTTAACATTAACATTTTGACAAATGTAACCGATATTACCCGACTCCCCTCTTTGCGTGTCACAAAAATTGAGATTCAGGATATGAGGTATTCGTTTTACAAAAATGCGATAGAAGACATCGAAATACGACAAATTCAATCAAAGCGAGTTAAGAGCAAAAGTAAATACTAATTTTCCAGTTAAGTTATTTAATCTAATCCACGTTTGAGCAGGAAAGAATTCCGTTTCATGAAGCGCCTGACTCTGCTGGAATTTCGCCCAAAGCGATACTTAATTTGATATCTGATGTTTTGATGGAATTTTATTAGACCTTTCCGTGAGCGACAGGTGAGGAAATAAGATAACCTACGATGTTTACCTGAGCGTCTACGAGTAGACGTCGCATCAGCAGCGCCATGGCGGCGTAGCGACGTGCGTCGTGGGTGAGTGCCGCGTCATGATCCGTGGCTCCGCTCGATCCATCCTAGCTGCGGAGAGGACAACCCTGGAACAAAGCATTTAATTTGATTTAGCAAACTATACAGAGTGTTTCTTAACGTGCTAATATTTAAGGTTATTCTTGGGTCCATTTTAAGAAAAAAACTTCATATGAACATATGTTTTAAAAGTCTTAACTTTTGAACTACAGGGTGCTAAAGTTTTATGAAAAAACATTTTTTTATGATAAATTTGCTATTACCCTAGATATTTTTTCAAATTTGGTACACGCCTTCTATTCATCGAGATGCATTTTCTGATGTACAAACAATTTTATTATTTTTGCCAGTGGCGTCTGTACAGGTTTTGTATTGAATATTTTTGAAGAAAAATATGTTAGGCCACTGCTTTTTCTTAAAGTAAAAACCATTTTTGAAATCCTCATTCCTTTCTGAGCAAATGAGATGTCATGAGTTTGACGTACGGTTTTCGCATAAAAAAATAAAATTCATTCATTTGCATCTTATTGGACCACTTATGAGAGCAAAAATAGATTTATGTAACTTTGAACAATAATTTATTTATCAAAATGTTTAGGAAGTGACCCCTAGTCCCTACTGATACTATTTAGACATCATTTATTCGTACTCGACTTTTTTGTATAAAATACCGGGACACCCTACATAACATTTTCAACATATCAGGCATGTTTTTATATGTATATTAATTCTAGATATTTAAACATCATTTTTAGTGTTTATTTTGTATAATTATTATTAGTAATAAAATAATCAAATATATTTATTTTGTCAGATTTTTTAAAATTGATTGTTTTTTAATTTGTTTGAATATCTGTCACATAGAGCAAAAAGGTACAATTATTGTTATCAACAAGAGAATCTTTTTGTAAAATATTTTGATCCTTTGGAAAATTGTAAAAATCTGATCAATATGAGCAACAATTTGTTAATAAGAATTGAAAATCAAAATTTCCTTTTAATAATGGAATAAGACAACAAAAAAATGACAAAAACAAATTATTGCATTGATTTTATTAGGACCCTCTGACCCAAATATGATCCAAGTTTTTATGATTTAAATTTAAGACGACGTTCATCTCTAGACAATTACACTTATATGTTATAAAACATTAAAAATCAATCTGAATTCAGTAGGCGCACAATTTCCACTCTTATAACTTCTTTTTCCTTAAAATCTAATATATTCCCCCTTGGTAAGAATATTACATATATATGAACGTTGGGGACTACCTTTTTTAATCTGCAGTTCTTTTATTGAATGTGGCAAAACAAAGCAGGGATGCACTTGCCAAAGAAAAATTTGCATCATAAGATTTACATAGATATCCAGATGATAATAATTTGTTATAAATGGTTCCCATGAATAAGATTTTATCACGCCTGCAGCTAGATAAAACTAACATTAACAGTTATTATCAAAGCATATAAAATCGTAGTTTATCGAAATTATTAAATTACCTATCGAATTACGAAAATCTAATTCGTTAATTAAAAAATTGCAGCTATATAAATTATATACATAATACCAGTCCACAGTTGTACACCAAATTATTTATTTTATCCTGTAGAAATTTCCAATTAACAATTTAATTATTTCCGGAAATTTCAGTACTAGATTTTATTTTCCAGTAATTAATTGCTTATTACATAATTTGATGTAAATTTAATTATCAAATAAAAAAATATTTATACAGGGTGTCATAATTAGCTGTCAACTTTGAACAGGCCGATTCTATGATCAAAACTAAGTAAAAAAGTTCATATGAACATAGGTCCGGAAATGTTTCCTAAGGGCACAGGGACCCATTGAAGAGGGAGGAATGGAAATCATTTTTTTGCAATATCTCTCAATCGCGTTGTGATAAATGAATGAAATTTGGTATACACAGCTAAATTTTGATGAGCAATTTGATGGACTAATCCATTTATTTCCACAAGGTCCATTGGGGTGGGTACGGGGGGGCCCTTGGTACTTTGCGTGTGTAACTTTTTCATCTTTGACTTTTTAACAAATTGGACAGCAAATTCCGTTTTCCCGAACTGTTTTACGTTAAAAAGGTACTCTTGTTTCAAATCGTTATCTTTAACGGTTTCTGAGAAAATCACTCTTGAATTAATCCCACTTTGGTCAATTCCATAGTAATTTAAACAAAATAGCTATTTATGATATACGTGTTAAAAGTAAGATTTTATTTTGTGAGTGAAGATGATTAAAAAACGAGCTTAGCGAGTTTTTTAACTTCACGAACAAAATAAAATCACTTTTAACACGTATATCATACAATATTTTTTCTACAATGACATTTTTAACATCAAAAATGACAATTAAAAAGCCCACTTTTAACAGTTTTGTAGAAAAACAAATTTTTTGTTTAAATTTAATCTAATTTTAATTAAAAAATAGTAATAAAAAATTAAATTAAATAAAAATTAATCCTTTAAATGGAAAAGAGAGGAAAGGAAAATTATTATTATTTTTTTTTTTAAGTATTGTGTAGCATTTAATATAAAAAGATCAACGTACACAACGAATCTATTAATTTGAATTGAGGCTTCAGACTTTAAAGTTATGGAATAAAAAGCTGTAGCCTTTCTAGTAGATATTTTGTGCATGAAAAAAGATACAGGTGCAGCATAGTGATTCATCTCAGACCTCAAAGCACAAAACCAAGTATTTCCCCAACACTCGTCTCTCTTCAACCACTTGTTTCATCCGATTTGCTTGTTCCGTCGCGCTATCGATTCCTCTTCATTATTGTTCCGATGCATGTGTCTAATATGCCTTATGCACTCTACAGGGGCTCGTGTAACATCCGCTTCGACGAGCTCAACCTGACTTGAGTGCTCGGCACCCCACAAACTTTGAAGGTTTTCAAATGTGGCAAATCGGGACTCTATAGGGAAGAAAATCCATAGACGCGGTCGTGATTTTTACGAGAGGATTGTGGGGAAAGCAACAAAATACCACAAAACGTACGACTTTAAGACTGATTCCTCCCGTTAAAAGAGAAAGAGAAAAAAGAATAGTAACATTTAGAAGGGCCCTCAACTTTTCAGAGACTGTACTGTATATAGTAGGTACCTACCTACTGCTTTATCTCATCAGAGCTACTCTCTCAAGTAATGTGAATGAAGCAAAAAATAAACAGCTCTCATAAATTCGAGGGAATCATAGATTGTGTATTTGAAGCGAAAGAGAAAATACCAGATTATTGTATTATCCTCTGCATTTATTGTTTTTTTTTTGCGTTAGAATGTTTAGATGCTTTATAATTTATTCAATTAAATATGGGCTCATTCTTTATTATGTTGTTACTAAATATATGAGGAAAGTGTTCTTTCAATAACGTAATATTAATAAGTTTATCTCCATGAGCGGAAAATATAGTAAATTCAATCGAGGTATATATTTTTGCTTGTCAGATTTTTACAAACTTAACAAGAGCTGAATATTCTTGCGTCTCTTTCGCCCTTCCTTCTTTCATCTGCCTCCTGTTATTAAGGTCAGACTGTCATTCCAACGTTTTCCCAAATTTCCTGGGTTGCGTTATCCTGCTGGTGATTTGGTGTCATTCACTTTGGCAGCTGATGTGGCTGTAACATTCAATTTTCCTTCCTTTCACTTGCCCTTTAGTGATATGAACAAGTATGGCAACGCATATTTTCACTTTACCTTTTTAATATATTCACGTGTTATTTTTTTATTGGTTAATGCAACAAAATTGCAATTTAAATATTAAGTTTCTACCATTAACAATACTCTGCTTCGTTGTCTAAAATGACAACTTTAACTGTTGTTGCAAGTTTTCCTTTTTACAAGCAGAATAATAAAACAAAAAACAAGTTTTTTAAATATATCAATAGTAATAAAATTAATAGTTATTAATTGTACAAGTGTTTTAAGTAGTAAATTATCCACGCAAAAATGTTTAAACGCGAGAACGTATTTCGACTTGATGTGTTTTACTAGTATTCAATGACACGTGATAGGTTTTGTTATATCTACTGGTTGCTATGGTACGTTGTTTATTATCAATTATTTAATAAACAGTTCTACTTGAATTTGGTAAAAATGCAATGTAATTGTGTTCCTGTGGCTGTTTTTGAAGAGGCTCAAGAAGCAATTTTCCATTTATTACAAAAAGAGAGAGTAATGACAATAAATAAAGAAGTCATGCTACAGTATTTTTTAAATTTGAAGAAAAAATATGCAATTTCATCTATGTGGTTGAAATATTCGATGTTGAAGGCTACTATAAAGGCATACAAAAATATAGAAAATATAACAAGCTTACAACTTATTTGAAGAGTGAATCGAGAGGATACAAAGCAAACAAAGCTGCATGCAGTATTGGAAAGAGCACATATTAAAGAATTTTTGTCTGGGGCTTCAGTTAAAGAATATTTAATGATTAAGGCAATATCTCTTTACCTTTTACATGTTGTTAGGTGTACAGTGAACTTTGAATTATTTTAGGTTGCGCTAATAATGGCGGTTTCTGGTGCCTGTCGATGCTGCGAATTGACAAATTTGGATATTAGTGACGTACAGGACGTTGACAGTTACCTACTTGTTTGAATGAAAATTTACAATTATAGAAGAAGGAATAGAAATAATATGTAGAAAATATATTTTTCTTCGCCCAATTCGCCTAACACAAGACAGATGCATCATGCAAAAATGTACTTCTCATCCTGTTGGAATCAACAAACTGGTACCCTCAATAGTTGCTTGATTCGTGAATATTCGCAAATCCAGAAGCATATACTGGCCCTTGTGAGGCGCACTTTAGCAACTTTATTGGCCAATAAAGGTGATGATCTTACAACCATCAAGCGGCAAGGTGGATGGAAGAGCTCCTCTGTAGCAGAAAGTTATGTTGAGGAATCTATATCTATTATAATAATAATAATAATATTTATTTTTATATTTTATTTTTTATTTTGTGTAAGTATTTTTTTGTGTAATGATTAAATATTATTTGTGTAATTTTGAATATTCATTTGGGCGCCTTTTGTTGTGTAGAATGTTATTTGTGTGTATTTAAATCAAAATTTTCATTGAATGTAGGTTCTCTTAATAAAATTTAATAATTACAATGACAAATATAGACGAATTGTACTTTCTTACCTTCGTTTTGCTAAACTCTCCTCCGGCAGCTTTACCTTGCATGAATAATGTTAACAGTGTAGGTTCATTTTTTACAGTGTAGATAGGAATGTTTATTGATAATTTCTACACTGTCCCTCAAAAACACTTGTTCAATTAACAGCATGAGTCCTTACCTCAGAGAAGCGGTTCTATGTGATTTTAAATTTACCTTTACTATTCATTTTTTTGTAAGAAGCATTGAATAAAAGCAAAATTTTAACTATTTTCACAATATGACATTTATTAAGTATTAATTTTTAAATTCCGAACAATATGGTGATAAACACAGAAACTAGATTTTTTTTTAGACTTTTACATGACTAAATATCGGAGAAATTCCTTAACTCTATCTAACATGATATGAAAAGTATTTGGTTAACCAATTATTAATGTTTTAAAAGTTTTATGAAACAAATTAACTTATATTACGAACATCGAAACTAAACTAATTCTTAAACTAGGAAATGTTCAAAACTGTCATTTTTAATTTTACCCACTGAAATTGTTTATGGTTTGAACTGAAGTTTTCTATTTCACAAACTGTTTTTAGTTCAAATTCGCAACACTTTACTTTATGTTTTTGGAGAATACGCTTATGCTTATGCAACTGGACTTACGTTTATTTCTGTCTGCTTCTGAATTTTCGATCGTCACTCTAACCTCACATTAGTTGTGGTTTGTCAGCTGTACTCGTTCATTGAAGATGGCTGTTGGGTCTGAGTGGATTGCTTCCTGGTGTTTTTGATGTTATTTTCGGGAGCCACAGGACAACATGCACCCCTCACCAGTGTCTCGGACCAACCTCTCTTTTCCACTTGTTTACCTCCCAACGATACTCTGTTGTTTTCCGGTACAAGGTAAATCTTCTGATTTGTCCCTTTTTAATTGGTCACTCGTATCCATGATATTATTTTCTAACTGCGCAATTTCTCCCACATATTGCGATGAATTTTATTTTAATTAACTTACGGCGTAATTTATATTTTATAACTGCGTAGTAAATTTTATACATCTTAAACTAATTTAAAATAAATTTTTATATGACATTCTGCATGACAAATTTTTATAACAAACTTCTAGCCTATGTGTTTTCTGATACTATAATATTTGAATTTTCTTTTGTACTAGATTATTTAACGTTTAGTTATTCGTAAAATTGTTAAATTGGCCCTTCTTGTGGCATTTTTCTTTTACTTTCATGCTTCTACTTCGAACCTAAACTTTATTTTCTTGACATGCTTCTCGTTTACAATGTATTAGTTAAATTTTGACTGATAATGTTTTAGTTTTTATATGAAATAACTATGAAAGGAGATTTTTATTTTTCTTTAAAAGTAATTTATGTCTTTCTTAGAGTCTACATTATAATTTCATGAAATTTTCTCTGCTAATACTCGGTGTCGTTTCTTGAGATACAGTGTGTTCATTTCACTATATTGATATTGCAAGGAAAATCTAAGGAAAATATAGCTGTTCTTTATAAGAAGAGAGATCCGTAACTTGTGCAAATTTTAACACCATATTTGAAAAATTAAGTTACAAGGGTTAATAATCTTATTATTGTTCAAATTGTTCAAAAGGAGATATAGGTTTGCATCAAAGTTATAATTGTCAGGATAACCGGTTCAAAATCATATTATTTCCGCCCACGACAGTTTACCGTAATATGTAATTAATGGGTTCTCAATTCTTGTTTATACACTAGTATTCGGCTAAGCCTAGTTCCGGTTTTGGTGATGAATAAATAATAAGGTAATTTCATTTATCAATGTCACGCTTCTGATGTCTCCCACTTCCAGAGATAGGATTATTAGCAATTTACAATTAATAGATTTCATCAAATTGGTTAATTAGCTCTGTATTGGTAAACTAATTGTATATGTTATAAACAGGAAATTTAGCGGTCGAGATTTACCACGATAAAGAGTTGTTTGATACCTTTGAATAATTTATTGCAACTATTTAAACAAATGAGTCATACACTGCACCTTTCATGACTAAAAATTATTTTTCCATTCTAAAATAGAAAAATAGTCACTTCTGGCACGGTCGTAAATAAATAAATAAATTAATTAATCACTGCAATTGATTGACTAATTAGATAATTAATTAATCAAAATACCCCTCGCGACGCCCATGAGTTTAAATTTCAGGTCGGCACGTCTATTATTGCTTCTGGTAACCTGTCGAGGGGATGCGAGTGACAACTACAATTCAGTCTGGGTAAAAATTCTGACGGCATAAGGCCCGGAAGCTTTAGCCAAAAAAGAGGCGCATGCAATTAAGTTGAGGTTTTTTTATGGGCAGCGCGCTAGGCGGCATATTTTAAACTAAATTGAACCAAAACATTCTCGTGGCAGTATGAGTTTTCTCTCCATCAGAGAATGGAAGTTTTGAGTTTAAAATTGTTTATTAAAAAAATGAGAGCTATTCTGACTCAATAAGTACAAAATATACTTATACAAAAATGAATAAACATCATATTAATTTCAACAAACAAATTTTTTAAATTTCATTTTCGAAATTGACTCTAATAAAAAATCTGAAAGCAGGACATTGTATCAAAATTGTTATCACCACGTAAGAGATATTTAGAAACATAATAATTTTCCCAATCTCATCTTTTTGCGTTTCAGTATCTCTGTTACATCCAGTATACTTATTTACATACTATTTCTTAGCCTTAATATCCTTCTGATTGCTCATAAAACGTATTCATTCTCATCGAAAGCTGAAAATAAAATTATAAAATCGGATTTGCAACTGCGCGAACTTTAAAGGGTAAACAACATAAATAAGGACAATCCTATAATTCTCCAAAGCAATAACACTGACATAAGTAATTTAAGCTGTCCAATTTCTGGGGGTAAATTGCCGTTGCTAGGCAGTGAACCAGAGAGGATCGTAATTTAATTTCTATGAAAATAAAGTAGGTGTGGTGTATCGATCCTGAAAGAAATCCGCTTTTTGTAATGGCTTTCAGTATTTCGGTCAAACAATGATCACGGCGCTGAAAGTATTTCATGACGTTTGTTTAAGACTGGCGAGAATTCTGATTTGGTCAGTAAGAAAAAACGTGAAAGGTATATGGAAAAAACAGAGCTATAGAATTTTCAGATAAATAGGATTTAGGAATAGCAAATGTATTGTATTTTTATGTTAACGTAAATTTGATCAGATATTTATAAAATGATTTGCCCAAATATCACAACTCTCAAACAAACATCAAAACTTTTAAAAATAAATATTTTATTCTAAACGAGAAATTCTATGTAAATTTCTAATATAATTTTCTTAAAAAAGAAAATATATAAAAACCTTTCGAAAATTAGGTTATATCAAATTATGGGTTTCAATTCCATTGACATTGGGATATTTTATAGTATAAAAGTTGATAATATTTAGAGTATATAACATTACATTTTATTAGTTATTATGAATGAATATTTATAGTAATTGTACAATTATTACATTTAGTAACATTTATAAAATCTGGATAATTATTCCCCTTTACTAATTGTCACATTTTTCTCAAAATGATTTGACCGCTCCATTTTAGGCACCGGAGGCTCAAATTATCTGACTGATCTATTAAAACAGCATGATGCGACGTACTACTAGAACCTGAAGTAGAAATGTCATTGTAAAGAATCCTGTTGGCTATTTAATTTTCGTTACTTAAACTGTCAGCAACATAACTTCCTGCAATTGNGTTACTTAAACTACCAGCAACATAACTCTCTGCAATTGTTTTAGGAAGTTCTAGTTTAAAAATCTGTGCAAATCTGATTAGGAATCATTGAAACGGTATTCTTGCCGACTGGTTGGTTGTAACATCTACCTGCTTGATAGCGCATAAAAAATCATGATTCACAGGAAAAGCAAGAATACAACTCTGCAATTTTTTTGACACTTATTTACTTACACCCTTTTAATATACTACAGTTTAGCGAATTTTGTAACGTATGCCTATATTTTACTCAATTTTTGATAGTCTTTAAGATATCCGCGATTTATTGGTAAATCCTTTTTGTTTTCCTCCTATTTTCCCAGCGTACGTGTAATTATAATGTTATCCCTAACACAGGCTTCCGAGAAGCGGATAAAAACGTGTAATTAATTGCGTGCACCAAAGCACTGCCCATAAATTTAACGGGTGGAACATCTAGATGAAAACCCAAATGCGCAACGGTAAGAGCGATTTCCTAAAATGCAGACGGGTAATTTTGTTCACTTCTGCAAAATAATTAATCTAAGTTCGGATAACGGTTTCCAATTAGCTTTGTTCCGCATAATATAACGAATAACCCCCATCTGGCCGTGTTGTTATTAATGGTTGTTGTGAAAGTTTTGATCATTAAAAGTCCTTTTTTTTGGTGAAATATTAGCCTTGCTATAAATGCAAAAAAGTTGCGCTTTCTATGTAATCAACATAATTTATCACATTTTTACTATTTTCCTTGAAACTAGCGAACAGTTAACAGAGCATATGGAGTAGAATAGCATCATCCATTACTGTGCAAGGATCGCAGACGCTGCCAATGTGCAATGTTATGGATCAAATGAATTATTCGTATGAGGTTCGGAAATCTTCACTGAAATTGTACTCACAATTTAATTGGCCTATTAGTTAACCAAGTCTTAATCAGAACAGTTCTGTTTCATTTCAAAATCTGTTAATCTTTTTGTGGAAAAATCGCTGTGATATTTGGAATTAATTTGCATTTATACAACTGTTCCGAACATCAAACTGGAAAATTAAAGAAAATGAAAACAATGCTCCAAAACTCACCGTATAGAAAGATACCGTAAAATTTCATTTTGAAAAGTTGTTTTACTAATTTTAATGTCGATGTCATTGATGCCTCATAGAAAATTTTTTGTACTCCTAGTATTATTATTTTTTATATAAATGTAGATGTTAATATTTACGCAATTGAAATATGTCTAAATCGTACCATCACCATTCCCACATCACGCATCACCACCATAATTACCTATTTCCATATGAGTGAAGTTCAATAATAGCATGCCGCAATTTACTTACAACAAATTAGATTCACACATTGCTGTTTATGAGCGGTTTGTACTGAACTGTTTCTGCAACATGCCCATATGTTGGAACATTTCAATATATGATTGAGCAATATTATGCGAAATAAATTATGAATTATTTGTTAAATTAAGTAAATTGAATAGATACTTTTATTATAAAGAAAATTTAGCGTCAATCCGCGAATAAAAGTAATTCTTTATTATACCTTTAAGTGAAAATATTTCGACTACGGCAAACTGTCACAAACTTTTTGTCTGTTTTACATTAAAATATGAGTGCTTTTAAACTTATTTCAAAATCAAAACCGTTTTCAAGATACAGAGTACGAAAGGTCCACAAAAAACGTTACTGCAAATATCCTCTGATACAATAGAGGTATTTGTGCAAAATATTGTGTACATTATATTGGCCAATTTTCTATAAAATGCTATAATACCAAGAGTTTTACGAAACCAGTGGCGGAGATACTAGGCTACACTGAAAAAAAAGTATTTGGATCAAATGAGCAGATAGTTTTAAATTTACAGTACAGTACAGTATTAATGTAGGAATTATTCAAGACAAAAGTATTATAATCAAACTTATGTTTTCTTGAAAGAAAATTCTCTGTGTATACACATCTCCTTGTGAGTAACGACACTAAAGCAGTTAGATCGTTGTAATGACATACGGACATAATGATGAGGACCATCAATAGGTCCCAAACCGACCTATGTCTGGTTGGTTAAACTTACGAACGATCCTAGCTGTTGTAGTATAGTCTTTCCGATTTCAATTGAAGAACCAAGAGGTTGACAGTATGTACCAGGACGCAGCAACTCGGCATTGAAATATTTGGTCGAACAAAACGTGGTAGCAATGTATACGCCCAATTGAAGAATGCGAGCGCGGTCAAAGAAAAACAAACACAGCTGCTTGGTCCACTGGGCAATAAATCTCAGCTGTTGACAAGTGGTTGACAAATTGCCCAGCAGTGCAGTGCAGCAATGCGGAATTTGGTGTGATTCGAGTAATTTTAATTTATTATAGTACACCTTCTATTAATCATTCATATTTTAAAATTGTGAAAGGGAGAAATAAAAGTGATAAAAGACCTTTTGAAATGGACCAAAACGAAATTTACCATCAATATAATAAAATTGTTTGAGGACATAAATAATTAAAATATGTTGTTGGCCAAATGAACATATAATAGAAATTTTCTACACATTATATACAAATTATTATAATTTTTTTACCTTTAGCAGAAAACTTGTTAGGGACGCCTATGAAAGTCATTAAATTTTATTGCCAGGCGTTTTTTACATATTCAACTGACTTCGGAAAGACTGTAACCTGAGGGGTTATTTCTTTAATTATCTACCTTTAATTAATTATCTATTTAATGCTCCAAAGAGTTACTATTCAATTCTCGAAAGAGTGACTACTTAATTCTCGAAAGGGAGTTTATTTAGTTATCGTTATACTTTAATTAACACGTGGGAACTTAGAAATGTTGTATGTTCAGAAAATTACTTACAAGCACTTACCCTTTCATTGTTTACGTGGGATGTAATCCAGTGGCTGGCTATACAGGGTAGCACTGAAGTTGGAGAAACAAAAGGAAACACAAAACTTCCAGGAACGGTTTTATTAACAATAAACAAAACAAAGAAACAAAATAAAAAACACAACGGCTGGACGACATTATTAATTAATTGATTCAATCGCGACAGCGTACCGAGATTCAGGGAATGCGCGCTTTATACAAAATTTAGAAAAATTATCAAAATTAATTAATTAGCCCGAGACTTTAAAGTTAATAATTAGTCTGCTCAATGTGAAACTTAAGAACGAACTGCACTTTTCGAGATCCTTCCTAAATTCCACAATTCCCTTTAACCACGCCCATTTCGTGGGTCCAGAAGTTTCTGTTCTTGTCTTATTGGCGGGGACCTGAATATCGGGACGCTTGTATATAACTATATTAGGTTAATAATTACCTAATTGACTTGACTTTACATTTATAACAATAATTATATGACTTACTAGTAACCCTAACCTCCCCCTATGACTCCGCGTAGCAATTACGGGACGGATTAGTCGATCTCATTTAATTTACTCTTATAGCTAGGAAAAATCCGTCAAAAAAACCCAGCTGCTTAGGTATACTTTCTTTTCGAATTACTATCAATTTTACAATATAATTTAATTCTAATTTGGAATCTCCACGCTCTTTTAAAATCTTTTAAAATCTGCGACAATTTCATTCGTATAAATGCTTTATATGCCATGAATTTACTTTACACATATAAATCGCATAAATCACAAGTTTCAAAAATAAAATACTTACATATATTGAATAATCTACCAAAAACAGTTCAATAATCATTTAATATTTACTTCATTGTGTATATTTCGAACCGTCCAGCTAAAAGTTACTTTGGCAATTTTGGTGGATATTTGCACAAACACAAACTAGTTCTAACAGCTGAACGAGTAAATATGTATTTTAAATGTTTGAGCTGACTTAGCAGAGTACTCGTCCTGACATTCACGGACGAACACGTGTATTAATTGTAATTTGTTTTCTGCTGTTTAATATTGATAAGAGCTATCGTAGCTGCACGAACCTAGGGGCGCGTTACGTGAGTCATGCTTGCAAATACTGCAGTAAATATTGCTACGTTGGTTAAGCGTCTCAGCGATGTAATTCGCAAGCGATGTGTGATCTTCTATGATAACTGACAGGTCGCGTCGATGAGTCAGTAGTTACAAGAAAATCGTAAATAATCGTTACTAATACTTACCTGTTACAAAATTTAGTTTCTTACATTACAATAAACGACATTTTTATCGATACTACTGACTCTAATAAAAGTAGATAGACAGCAGAGTAATACTTCAGAGTCGACTCCTTAGAACTGCCAATGGTAATATAAATAATTATGTTTTGTCAAGAAGAATACAACTAGCAAACAAGTAACAAAAATCAGTTATTTAGTCAGGAAAATAACTACAATATCTGTAAATGTGCCGCACCAAAATAAAAATATATACGAACTTGAGTCAACTCTTATAAAGTTATATTGCTAGCTATTTTTTTTATAGAATATTGATCCATGGAAAACTTTGGAACCTGTTTCTAATTAATTCATCAATAGATGATTGATTATATCAGCTCATGTATGATATCAATTTATCATCATTGCCATAACTAATGATATTCTTCATATTTTTTATGACGTTTTTAACACTCGAAGAGTATGAACTGACAATAAATAAAATTTGACACATTTATTTTACGCTGTGATAAGTTACGGGCTACGCGTGTAGCTACTACTTTTAGGAATAAATCAAGGTCTGTTTGCAAACACAAAATTGCTTACTAAAGTTTAATATATAGGGTGTCCCAAATATAGACATTGCAGTTAGACAAAATGGAGCACTATACAACGGACGAGCCAGTGAAGAGTATTCATCTCTCACATACATGTATCTCTTGGATCTACCATGTTTCCTTTTCAATTTAATTTTATTATTGAGTATTGTTGTTGCTGTTTATTTTTTCCTTTTTATTTTTGTTTTTTATGAGTTTAAATTCTCAATGTTATTGTAATTCTCCCCTTCGTTGGAAAAACAATAGTTTGAAGCTACAACGGACCCGCCATTTTTCCCCGATGGTCCCCGAGAGCAGAGGGCGCAGTTATCCGGAGGTTAGGGTCTCTTATGCAGGTGGTTATACTCTCAAAAGGGATTGTTCTGTCCGTTGCACTTGCCTCGTCACACACGCGGGTGTAAAACATATTACGATATGTGACAAGTGAATTGTTCGTTCGCTCGTCACATACTTATCGATTTCTGTAAATGCGAGAAATACCAGAAAGAGAAATAATCATAAAGCGCCTGGATGTGGAAGTAGGGTGAACGGAAGCGGCACGAATTTTAGATATTGGTCGAGATATATTGCGATATTATGACATTCTATTTTTGCTCCAAAAGCCGAAAGGAGCTTTCTGAAAATAGGGGCGATAGGAAAAAACTTTCCTCGGGTCAAATTCCAATAAATAAACTAAAGTAGGTATTTGTTAGCATCCCAGCGATAGTAATAGCGATCATTTGGAAAGTTAGATAAATACTCGTAATACGAAACCCGACAAACAGTAATATTGATTTTCTGGTCTTCTACTGCACAATGTATTGAGATGAAATCATAGTATTGAGAACAATTTATAAAAGTTAAATTAAAATTCTACTTGAATACAACACGGTGAAGAGAAAGGTGGAAACAATTGTTATAAAACTAAGAAAAATATTTGATTAAAAAAAAATTTGTTAGTATTGAATAGGTTTTATGAATTATTAGCAGAGTCGGATTACTAGAACAGAATAAATTTCAGAGATTTAAGTATAAAAATATTATCATTTTGGTCAAATAGAGTACATGCCAAAGGTGTTATTAGAAAAACATAATTAAAATTAATTAGAAATCGCAAGTGACATATATCAAACTAAAGATAAAATGGCAGTTTTATAAAATAGTAGTAATTTGAGAAAAATAAGTAGCAAGAAAAATTAAGGTCTTAAGTGAAATTTATATATCAATAAGATGAAAATGTCAGGTAAATGTCAAAAATAAAGTTGGATCCACAAGTTATAAAATATTACATATAAAAGTCAAATACAAATATAGAAGTAAGGAATATTTTGAAATTTAATTTAAAACTTTTGTAAAGAAACTAGAATAGGATTGTAAATTTGTAAAGTATAAAGTGAAGTGACGTGAAGTGTAGAAAGAAAACGGCATTTAAAAAGAAAAGGCATATATGTGGAAGGACCCTAACAAAGAAAAAAAATCAAGAGAGTAGGAAAAATAAAATTGGAGAAATTATTGATTAGTTACCATAAACAATTTTGTCAGAGAGAGGTGTTAAACAAAAGTTAATTGATAAAAACTAGATAAATAGAGATAGTTACCGAGAAATTTGTCAGAGAGGTGTTAAAGAAGTTAATTGGTAAAAAAAACAGATAAAATAGAATTAGTTACCGTGAGATTTTGTCAGAGAGAGTTGTTAAAAGAAGTAAATTGGGAGAAACCAGATACATAGAAGTAATTATATTGGAAAAGTGACTCAAGAAGATTCCAGTGAGAGCAGAAAGACGAGAATACCAGCAGCAGGTTCCGGAAATCCAGAGAGAGCAGAAAGACAAGGATACCATCAGCATGTTCCGGAAATCCAGTGAGAGCATAAAGACGAGGATATAATCAGCAGGTTCCGGAAATTCAGTGAGAGCAGAAAGACGAGGATACCAGCAGCAGGCTCCGGAAATCCAGTCAGAACAGAAAGACGAGGATTCCAGAACAATATCTAGGCATAGTATACGCGGGAAGCCAGTCGACAATTGATAAATCAACAAGTCATACAGGAAGGTACCTTTTCTTTTCTTTTTCTTATGCACAAAGTAGACCAAAATCGTATACGAAACCGCTAGCTAGCTAAAATAGATTGAAAAATACAATCAAAAAGGGCATAAGTAACACAAAATTTTCATATAATTAAAATTTTCATATCAAAGAAATTTGGTTTCACTATCTAAATAATTATCAAAATTTGGCCATTTTAAAATTTAATAGATATTAATATTAGCAATAAGTCAGTAACACATTGAATAAGAAATTATAAGATCAAAATTAAAAATTTTACACTGTAGGCAACCAACAATACATAAAAATAAATTAAAGTAAATACACCTAGATAAAATCTTTTTCAAAGTGTTACAAAAATATTATAGGAGACTTCTAAATATTCTTTAATTGTGTTTGACATTCACAGTGGATTTTTATTGATATATAAAAAAATAATATAATAAAAAAATAATTTCTAAATAACATATTTTGTTTAGTGTGGTGTGTTGTGTGGTTTCATGCAGAGTTTGTACCTTCATGTGAACTTACTACTGAGAAGGGTCGAGAGCTTGCCAGCGTAAAATAGACAACCAACATTTCAACATAAACATTATACAAACATATTACATACAAATTACATATCACTATTCAAAAAAAAGATTGGCGCATACACAAACACATATTCATACCCATAACAGTATATTAGTTCTAAGTGGAAATATAATATTTTCTGGAGGGTGTCTCAAGAATAACACAGGATTTGAATTGTGCTTCATTCCGAAAAGTTGGCAGCATTGTGCATTGTGAAAATTCATTAAAGTACGGAGAGTGTGTAGCTGAGATTGTGCGCAAATTACGTGGAAAACCCCTCAGTACGCCGTCGGTCACTGTAATTAAAATTCCAAAAAGCACAATGCATTTGGATTGCAACAAACGATCTAAATGTACATCCACTCAAGATTCAGCTATTAACGATTGTAAATTATATTAGTAAAATATTCTTATATGCACCTATTACAAGTTAGAAGGAAAGCAGAAGAAAGTATATTAAACAAATCAATATAAGGAATATAGTTGATTGTGTCTCAAGCTCGATAGTATGGGCCTGTGGGGATACGAAAAATTAAAATAAAATTTGGACACGTACTCTTAAATGGGATGAGGTAAGCCCCATTTTGGATTGAAAATATTAACTTTGGGATTTGACAGAATCGACTAATGACGTCATTATATTTTTTCCAGAAACATACCCATTTTTTCCTATAAAAAGCTCTGTTTATGATAATAAACTTTTATTAGAGAAATTTTTCTGTATTATTTCCCGTTTAAAAGTTATAAGCAATATCATCAAAAGAAATACCACCTAAAAATCACATTAGCGGTGGAAGGATCAAGTAGTCGTTGGAAAATAATTGAATGTTTGTTATTTAAAGTGAATAAATTTCATTAAGAATAAACAAAAGGATTAAACACGATAATTCTTCAGTATTTAGGTAATTAGAAAAAAAATACTTATTTCCTTTGTGATTCATCAATCTCAATACCGTCCTCATATTTTACTTCTATATTAAGTAATAATTCAAAAAAATGTCTAGAACGGAATTACATTTGGATGATGGATTCCTTAGGAAGAACATCGTTTTAATAATGGAAAACACTGGATCCTTCCGTATAAATATTTAATAAACTGCCACTTCACCTTAAAAATTCAGTTATTCTCCAGCGGGTATCTTGTTCTTCCAGTCAAGATAAATTTAAATACTTACACCAATTTCATGTCAAGTGAGCTGTATATGTACCACATATAGAAATGTCGCAGAACAATGCCAAGTTTGTAGACAGTACCGCCAGGTAACTTGTGAAATCGGGCGATGTTGTAGTAAGTTTAAAATGATTACATTGTGTTGCTGGAGGCGAGGTACAAATCCTTTGTTTATTTAGGTCAGGCCCGTTGTGCGGCTTGCGACAAGAGAAGTTGACTTTGAGGGGGCTTATGAAAAGTGAATAATTGTAATTAAACTAAAAACTGACATTTCGGAAGCGTTAAGTGACTCGGGCATTTTGCTTACTCAGTGTCAAACAGTCACATCGTAGGTGTACTGTTAGTCAGTATTTTGAATTTGTCCTCAAGTCGTTATTGGTTGTGAAGTTGTACAATCAATTTGGCAAACATAATAAATAAATGCAATGAAATATAACGTATATAACAATACGCCGTCCGTGGAAGTCACCAGTTTAGGTTTGTTACGGTACAGATATTATATCTAAGTATTAATTATGAAAATGTTAGATACCACATAATTATAAATAAAAATATCAAATTATAGTTTAGTTATCTATAACAATGATGTTTATTTAACAAAGACGATATCGGCCCATATGATCTCGTAATGTCCGCCACACAACAGGATGCGAAATATTTACTTGCTTTGCGATATTTCTGGTGCTACGCAGATCTTCTTCGACGAAATCTAAATATCTTGCACGGTATACTTGACAAGCTCTGTGGGCATTTTCGTTTGCTTCGCCATAAATTATGAGCATATCATAATATTCGCGATTGCTAAATAAAGGCGCCATTTTCAAAAGAAAACTTGGAAATACGGCTATTAAATGTACTCTCAAAAAAACAGCACAGCAATCACTACAACAATGTATTACAAACTGACTTTCGAATACAGGCTCGCTTCATAAGATACCTACAAATTCGTAAAAAGTGTTACATAATGTTTTATAAGTACTCACCGCGATAAAATACATATGTTTCAACAGTTCCAAAACAGTTTGAAACACATTTTTAATGTTTTTTTCTCTATGACCTTAAACTTCATCCCTTTAAATTTTTGATATAAGTTCATTAACAGCCTGTATTTAATGCCAAAGTAAAACGAATTGATCATTTTAAAACATTTTTATTTTAAAATTTAAAATTTTAATTATTGCATTTAAAATAATGCAGTGTTTATTTATATGAATAATTTAATATTTCATTAGAATTAGAGCCATTTTCCGGAACCTGTTTCTTCGCAATGTTATAATGTTCTAAAACCGATTAATTAAAAATATGTTTCGTGTAGGAGGAAATAACATTTTCTCTGAAAACTCCAAAGGGAAATTGAAACAATTTCCCAATGTCAAGACTTCCAGTGATAAATAATAGTTGTTTTCCGAAACAGGACAAAAGAATGATTAATACAAGGGAAATAGAGCATGTATAAAATATGTGCATCACAACTCTTAAAAGTGAAAAATTGTGCGCGAAAGTCACATAAGCTGGCTTGTTTTATTATTTTTGGGGGAAAATTCTATAAATTGAAGGGTAAAAAATAGGGGTCCATCGTAACAGAAGCAACGTCCTTTACATTTGATGACGTGAAAGAAAAATTTTTAGTCCATTATATTACTAAAACATATTTATCGCAGTAGATCATTGGTGGTATTAGAATTTTGTTATAGAAACTGAAGTAGGTATAAAGATAGTTATTTATGAAAAAAATATATGATATTTACGAAGAGACATGCTTGAAAATTATAGATATAAATTTCGATGAGTAATGACTTGTTATTTTTATTAGAGAACATACTGTATATTGAGAGGAAAAGGCAGATAAAAATTATATCCCCTGGTGCCGTTTAGTTATAAGCAAATATTTGATATCAATATTTATTGTTTCGTATCAGATAAATATCATAACGTAGAAGTCATAAATGTCTGAGATAAACTTAAACATACCAAATATTAGATCCTGTTGTCAATTTTAGTTTCTAAGAGTCGCATCGGGGTGTGGTCTGTATTGACAGTAGATTTGATGTCACGTTTATTTGAAACATGGTTAATATGTGGCAGAAGTGTATATTTTCTGTGATTCTGTTCCCCATACTGTAAGTAAAATACGACTATTACTACTTTTACTGATGCAAGTACTTGACTTCCGATTACGATGTTTGCTTTACTATTAAGGGATTTTTTTGTTCGATATAAATTTATCAGTTTTACTACAAATTGTACAAAATAGATTGCATTATACCATTAACGTTTTTAGTTAAATTATTTCCTGGATGTTTTATTTACGATGTTAGAAAATAACTCAAACTCGATTTATTTGTGGCAAATTTGATTTTGTTATTTGTGTAAAAATATTCCACAATGACTCCCTATTTGACATTTTACTGTCAAAATTAATTTCACACAATTAAGATTATTTTTCAGTCAGATCTATGCATATAGTTTGTGACTCGTGTCAGTCCACGTGAATTTCATGGATATTATGATGCTATATTTCTTGATGGGTTTATATGATTCATTGCGCTACCTAGCGCAATTATATAATTTTTCTATATGCCACATTCATTGATTTATAGAAATAACTACACTTGAGCGGTCATTAAACTTTCTAATAGATTGACTGAAACATGTACTGCAATAATGATTCATCGATAAAGGGTTCTTGAATTCAGCCAATAAAAATGCTTTTATTTTGTCTAACTATAAATGGTAATCTGTTTTGGTAAAAGGCATTAATGGTTTTTTAATGATATAACTCAATAATAATTAAAACGTTTATTTGGCTAAGAATGTTACATTTGATATCATAACAGCAATTTTTGGAAAATGTTTCTACATACCTACTCTAAATAATAGGTCCATATATTTTTCACTATGTTGTAGTAATTTTGTGAGTGTCACAGCGAAAAACCACTAATGTTTTCCCTCATATCGGTTATATTTTAAAAACAAACTTATGGAAGTTAATTTTTCACACTAGCTATTACTGTTTTACTACTACTACTACTACTACTATTATGTGCTACGCAAAAGCTATTACTTATTTTATGGTCCCGTCATAAATATAGATTAACTGACACCTATATACGTACTTAAAAGTATTTTATATTATTATATACAGTATAGTATATAGTAGTATAATCACGCTCATCAGATAATTTATGAATAAGTTTATTTCTGTAGATGTCACTTTGTAATTTGCCGTTTGCTTTGAAATTTTATAATTTCTTTTGTAGGAGTTAGGTATATTCTAGCTTCTAACGAGTTCCTCAATATCCTCAATACGTAGTGATGAAATAACTAAGCTTCAACTCATCGAAAGCAATAAGCTTTGCATAATTTAAAAAACTTAATATTGAAGACTATATAATTCCTTAAAATTTAAATGTTTATTACATGCAACTCGAGTATGTCGACAAGGTTATTCAAGTTAATATTAAACAATAAAAGACACAAAATGGGAATTAATAAGTTTTTGGTACTTAGGCTAGCAAAAATTAAGATAGATAATTTCATAGGCAGCTATCAGTGTTATTTTAGTACCTAGGTACAAAATACCTCAGAAAATATAAATTTTCTACAGAATTTATTGGACAGAAGTTGCTGCTTTTGATTGTTAAAATTTTAGTACTTATTTGTGGGACACCATATATAATGTTTTAAATAAATATCGTCACAAATTTATTGAGAACATACAATTTAACTGATAACAATTGATTTCATTGAATGGAATCGTTGATATCACTATAAAAATTATCTAACTTCCTTTAAAAAACATTTCAGACAACTATAAATAAAAATTTGTTTCTTAATATTTTGGACGTTGCTTGCAGTTTACTAATCAACTATTTAATTAATTAAAAAGAAAATTTTAGTTCTAGTTTAATTTCTATTAGGACCAGAATTATATTAGATTCCTTGCAGTCACGATTTTATTTTACAGAGCTTCTGCAGAATACGACTGCAGCGCATCAGGCCACAGCGTCTCCTGTACAGCCATACAAGAAGACAATTTATATGACAACTTGACAGTAGCATTAACTACAAACGAAAGTAATGAACTGCAAGAACTGAAAATAGAAAATAGCTTTATTTCTGTTGTAAAAGGTGGCATGTTCCTCAATTTTCCAAACATTCAAGTTTTACGTTTGAGAAACACCTCAACACAGACAGTAGAAGAAGGAGCATTCGAAGATTTATACAACTTGACGAAGATTTACCTAACAGATAATTATTTGCAGGACTTCAACTCAAATACTTTTGCATCAAACAACTCCATACGTATTCTGGATCTGTCGCACAACCTTTTAAACAACCTAGACAGTTTTGATATAGAACTGATTCCATTTTTAACTATAATGAACATTTCTCATAACAAAATGGAATACTTACCAGAAGGCGTACTGAATAAGTTGAAGGAAGAAAATCACTTTTACTTGATAATAGATAACAATCCCTGGAACTGTTCACACCCCAAATGGATTGAACAATTGACTGAGATATTAGTAGAAGCATTTTGTAACGGTAAAACGTTTGACCCCAGCGAAGTGAACGCAAAGGAGGCGAATTTGGTAAACCTACAATACATGAATAACACCAAATCCTTAACCGAAACTGAAAACGACAACTTCTTTTGCATAGGATACTCCCTGAAAAATTGTTTGCTGTGGGCGTTTGGCGGTGTGTGGGTTGGGGTTATATTAGGGAATATGTGCAAACTGAAACGGATGTTGTTTACCACTCCTAGACGGTATGAGGATAAAAATACTCAGTGTGGTAAGTGGCAAGAAGAAACTATTCCTTAGTTTCTAATTTTATAACAAATTTGTCTGATAACTGATAACTTTAGTTTAATAAAATACTTTAACACTTTCTAGCTAATATCTGAAGAAGCGCAGCAAACTTAATACATATTTTATATAAACTTTTATTTGACGAGTTGTACCTGGTGTTAAAATTTGTAACCCCTACGCAAGGACACTCTGTATAAAGTAACACTGTATATCATACTTTCATATTCCGTTAGGCAAAGATAAAGGGCTCTTTATATATCTGAAGGTTAATAATTACAAACTGAAATTTGTACCTCTTTTGTATTTTTTTCGAGAAGGTATTAACGGAATAACAAATTTTTCAGAATTTTCATGGAGAGAACCCTTTTTAAGAGAAGAGTACAGTAAAGCAGATACCCAAAACAAGAAAACATCTAGTAGAGTTATCAAAGTAATATAGCAAATTCAGTAGACGAAGATTTTTTTGGAAAATGGATTTGGTAAAAGAATACAATATTCTTTTAGTATAATTTTTTGTCTCCTATAGTAACTCACGCAATTAATAATTTGGAAGATAGATCATATTGATTTTTTTATATGTTCTCTTTATTTTGATGTCACACTTTTTTGGTTTACCAATTAACAATTTTGCGATTTAATTTCGAAATAAAATTGGCATTATTCATTAATAAATTATTTACATGTTTTAGCGTTTTGTAATTCGTGTATTTTGTTTCAGATACAATAGATCTCCTGCGAAAAATTTAGACTGAAGTAATGCTAGAATAATTTTTGTACTATATTTTTACTGTATTTATTTGTAACCAAACATGTTCTTAGAATACATTTTTATAAAAATATACGTAGCGTTTTATTTACATCTAAGATGACATAATTGTTGGTACGCATTTTGGAAAATATAATTTATTTCCAGAACATATGCATTGCTTGAAAGTTTTGTTTAGGTATTTTCGCACTTAACTCGGAATTCTTAATTGAATACATTTCATTATAAATAATCAAGATTATAATAAAGTAAGAAGTTTGTCTTTGGATGCTGAGAATTGAAATAAAAAAAAATAGTTTTTAAGCATCATTTAAGATATAAACAGAGCAACAAACATATATGATTTGTCAACAAGGTATTATCCTTACAGAGACGTCCAATATATTTGTAAATTTATTTACATTTTATTTGACCATAATTTACATTAGACCCAATTTAAATATCCTGGCTTTGTCACATATGTCTGTTATTAAATTGTCAACTCCAAGAAAGGTTAGATTAGGAAATAAGTGATACCATCCGACCCAGAAAGGGTCGCCGGTAATTTAGGGACCTTTTAGCAACAAGACTAATTCCGCCATTCTCTAAGTGACCCAATCTCCTCGAACAAGGATAGACTAATGGCTAATGTGTAGATCATTATGGGGAATATTCTTTGCCGTCCCACAGCTCTGCAAAAAGCTACTCAGCGAGGAACAACAATATTCGCTGATTGAACACCGCATGGAAAATCAATACAGAAACCTTAGAAGAAGCGGAGGGTCTTTCGAATTAGCGATGTGTAGATAATCAGTTACTTTGCTTATTATACAAAGTCTTGGTTGAGTTATTAGTTGTATATTAACATACATGCATGGTATTAACAATTTGCTAAAAACAAAGGCAAAGTAGACAACATGTCCTCTACAAAATAGCATTATTTAAAGTGTTTCACGAAGAATGGAATAGAGCTGTCAAAGTTTAATCGGTAAAAGAAGTTAAAACCCAATTTTTCATGTCATATGCTCTCATTTTTTGATCAAATTTAATTTGTATCTTATATCAAATCATGTAGGACATATTTCATGTTCTTGCTAAAGTGAAAGAAAAAAAATAGTTTAGTTTTAAAGTAGTTTTCAATTTTTACATAAAATAAAGCAAATTTTCATTATTCTGTCCCATCGCTAACGCACCATCCCATAAATATTTAAAAAAGACCTAAATAAAAATAGGTAATTTTATTTTTAAAGTTTTCAAAAGGCGAATAACATGTTTTGTGCAAGATAACTCACTGATAGTCACAGTTTTATAAATATATAGTGTGTCCCAGGATGGAGTCGAAAAGAGGGAAAAATCTTATACATATTTTATTAAAAAAACTATGGTTGTGATCAAATATACAGAAATGTAGATTTAAGTGGGCCAACATATTGTGTCTTTTACTCAATGTTTCTTTGTATTATATACAAAAACAATTTACCGATAAAAAATAATAAAAACATACCACAAATTACATTTTGACCATACAAGGTCGTTTTTTCAAGACGTCTAGTTTCAACTTAATTTTTTTATTATTGACACCTACAGTAACATTTCGAAAATGACTACTTATTTATAGTTTCTTAATTAAACAATGTATTTTTGGATTTTAAAGATAAAATCAACTACTAGATTCGTAACTATTTATTGTAACTCACAAGTTGCACTGTACAGATTATTTCATAAAATGGAAAATAAAAATGTTTCCTCTCTTTTCGACTCCATCCGAGGACACCCTGTAATTCTAGTATTCCACGTGGTCATTTATCACCGAATACCGTTGCTGAAAGTACGTTTCCTTAAACTTTGTCCTTGGATGACACACTCGCGGTATGGATTCCTCGGAACAATCTTTCATCAACTCGCATTCATCGAAATCCCCCTTTTCGCATTCTCCTGACTTTGACTTACAAAACGCGGGAGCGCCGTCCTTTTTTATACTTCGCTGTAACTCGGTCTCTGCGTTGCCCGTAACAATGGTTTCCGTACCGTCAGCGGTGACTGATACCTTTCTCTCTTTCAAGTCATCACTCTCCTTCCGTACGTTGTCACCGTTATTATCTAATCGTCTCGATGTAAATGCCACTGGTATGCTGGTGTATTGCGGGGGATGATTGCCTCCATCCCAATTTATTATTTTCTCCTGAACGTAAATTTCTTGTTGATACAATTCAACGTACGACGATTGGTGGTGATGTTCAGGTACCTCCCTGATGTCCCTCAAAGAGCAGTACATTTCGCTGTTTCTATTTTTGTACACGCATTCCAAATTCTTCTCCTTGGATTCCTTAAAAAATGTACATGGTATAAGTAACGGCAGCGTTGCTGCAAACCTTTAAGGACTGATCCCGGAATGAACAAAAGGAAGTAAGGTTAACAGTTTTTCCTAAAACGTTTCCAAAGGGAAGGGATCCTCCAAAAATCGACATAAGAACTCATGATTAAAGGCAAGATTGTGAGCAGTGGAGCAATAGTGAACCATAACCATGTAAATTCATGGTTATTTGAATAAAAGATAGGCGGATATATTAAACTTTCTCATAAAATTAGTAAATCCAATTATTGGGATGTTAGAACAAAGATCAAATCCTAATATAGTTTGAGGATTCTTCACTCAACTCAACTCAAGATACATGCTTAGATCATTTTCTCTATTTTTTTCCATAAACAACAAAAGTCCATACTGCTAAGATAAAGATTTGCAAGAAAGTTTTCATCAGAAAGTTTGCATTTCATTTTGTAGTCCTGATGAATGAAGTAGAATGTAAAAAAAATTAAACTACAAATATAGTGTTGTGAAATCTATACAGGCAGAGATACAAACTAGCTCAAATGGGGGCAAAGTTGCAAACTAGCTCAAAGTGTATCAACATTATGTCTATAAAAAATCAAGGCTAACATGATTATTTTTCGAAATATTTGAAAAAAAACAACATTATTAGAGTTTTATTCCCGTGTAGTATTTCTAGGCTTCTCGAGAGCTCAACATTCAAACAAATTCCGATCTATTTTTTTCAGAATATTCATACAAATACATCTGACATGCTCTTTCACAGTTGCGGTTACAGAAATAATAATTGCGATAATATTACGCTGGTCTTCATTTTCAACCTTTGTCAAAACGAAAATGTTTTTGAACATTTACTGAAATTTTTTAAAGAATAATATTCATTTGGCGTTTTGGCTGTTCATATGCATTTTTAAGAATTAATTTGTCATAATAAAATTAAAATTGTAATAATGTTTTAATTTTGACGCAACAAGTCATTGAGTTATGTAAGGCCAAGTGATGGTAATAGTTGATAATAATAAATCTTTTATTGTAACGCGTGGTGGCAATAGTTTTAATAACTAGATGAATTTCACAGGGTCTAACGATACTTACAGTGTACGATAATTCAATAAACAAACAAATGTAAATAAAAAATTTAGATAAATTTGGAACGAATACACTGAAGATGAATTTTTCGAGACAAAACGTCTGGTTCGGGCTGAGGCAGTGCAGTATTGGGGGTCATGAAGGCTTGCAAAAAATGGAATAAAATTCCTAGGGTCGTATTTAAAAAAATTAAGTTGATGATGGTCCTGGAGAGACGAAACGTTGCATATAATAATTGATTATGACATTCGATAGAGGGCAAACAGTGGCCATGAGAAAGTGTTCTTTTTTCCATATCACCTTAAACAAGGCTGAAATGAAACAAAAGACGGATTTTCAAAATTTCGGTTTTTTCAAATATCTCGAAAACTAATCATGTTAGCCTTGATTTTTTAGAGGCATTATGTTGGTCTCCTGATTACGCAACTTTGCCCCCATTTAAGCTACTTCGTACCTCTTACCGTTTTTTTTATTTTTATTTGTAACAGCCTGTATATGTCTGGTAGTTCTACTGACAAATGATTTTGACTGACTACCAGATATTGCTGATGTAATTCAATGCTTGTTCGAGCTTTAGTCTACATAGCAGTTGTTTCCTATTTCATTAATTAAATAGCATATGAAACCAGTTACTTAGCAATATTGTTAAATTTTTACACATTATGTGATAGATGGTAGGTACTGAAATTAATATTGAAAAAAAAAACAAAGCCATTGAAATTTGTAGGATTCCTTTCACATAAAAATGGTAGTTACAATAATATGTCAGAGCCAAAGACGACATTTCAGTAATACAATACACACCAACCACTAAAACATTGCAATTCACTCCAGTTTGCTATTAGTAAGATTTGGTTCAATAGGTCCTTTTTTAACAGCAACCATTACTATTGTGTCACGTTAATGCGAATCGTCTCGTATAAAATGGAAATAAGGGAAACGCGAATAATAGCCACTCTTCTGTTTACCGTACATCTATATATTTTAGAGGTTTGGTCCCTAATAAATCCCAAACTTACGTTTACGTTTCTGGGGTGCTGCTTCGCGTCATCTATTATCCTGGCCTGTTGCTTTATTTCCCTATTTTGTTTATTGACGGTGTTCCTCATGGCCTTCAGCTCCTTCGTTAAATCCCTGTTAGTTTTCTCCAAGTCTGCGAACATAGATGAGTGTACTGTTAGGCACAGTATTAGGAATAAAATATCCTCCAGGGGCGCCAACCTACATTATACATTCTGGCGCTGAGAGAGCTACAAGAACCCATTTTATTAAAACGTGAAATGAAATATATGTTCCTTTACTGCCTTATATAAAACTCTTGGCGTGTCAGGAAGGGAGAGAATAATGATCCATTTTAGTGGATTTAAGCTTTTTATAATGTTACAACAAAACAAGATGTAGCTGTTATACAGATCCGGAATATTCCTTCGTTCTTCCAGAGAAATGTCGAAGTATTTTGTATTTAAGGGTATCTATTTTCTAATTATTAATGATTAATGATTAACTGATTAATGATTTCATTTACTGTCTCGTTACTTGATAGATGTTTATGAAAAATCATTCAAATGTCACAAGTAGAACAGTTCGGCAATACATTCAATCAAGTTAGAAATTGACAACAAAACCTCTGAAGAACAGCGTTACTGAATATTTATAATTTTCACAATTTCTCAAGGTATTGAGATGCGAAGTAGCTATTCAAACTTGTGTATTCAATTTTTCTATTAAAAATTTAAGTGACAACTTAAAGCGGTTGAGCGTTATAGTCTCTAAGAGACTGAACTAAGTTTAGCTGGGATTTCAGAATTTCATGGCAATTGTATGTGAACAGTTTCAGAGTTACCACTTTGTCAGTTTAGGCTTCTTCTTTCAGAGTTGTGCGTTTCGAAACTATAAGAAGTGTAAACCGCAGACGTAGCAGACTGTTTCAGTCATGAATTTACTTTGTACTAATATTTACTAAAACAATTAGAAATAATGTTTTACCGTAAATCAGATCGTCTTTGTATTTGATCTGTTCCAAATACTGTTTTTCCGTTTTAGTTACGCTGGGTTGTTTATATACAAGATGGGCATATGCTTCCCGAATAGCTTCTAAATCTTCCACTTGCTTTTTGAATATATCCCTTTCTTCCCTTAGCGAAGCTAAATCCAAATCCTGATTAAACTTCATCTACAAAAAGATTAAGAGATTTGTTTCTATTTGTTGAATTTTCATCTACCGGCTTATATCTTAAAATTAATAAAGAGTAAGTGTAACTCTATCAAATTTGTACTTACGTCGCTCATGTTTCTCTTAAGACTCACATTGGCCGCCTTTAATTCGTTATTTTCAAACATGACTTGACTTAACTTGTTCTTCAACATTTCAGTCTCCCACTGCTTGGATTGCAGTTCATCAAATAATCTACACTTAAGCTTATTTCTCGAACAATCGACTTCCTTTTTAATACACTCGAATGTCTTGAAATCGTCCGCCGTCGTTATACCGTTGTTGAGCATTTCTGTTGAACTTGGGTCTTTGTTGTCCAGAGCCAACTTTAAGTATCTCAGAATTCTTTCCAGACTCAGATTTGTTTCCTTAATGCGGGCCATTTTCAATTCGAACTTTCTCCTTTGTTGCTTCGTTAAATCTAATAACATTCTGGCTTCGGAAGTAACCTCTTGGAGCATTTTGCTTATGTGGTATCCATCTTTAAATCAAGAAATTGTGAAATTTAACTTGTTCTAAATAAAATAGCTATTTCTGCCGATATTGCAATATCAAAATTGTATTCCAGTATTAAAAGATCAGTTCCAATTTTACCATTTTATATTCAATTCAGCTTAAAATACTGTTACTCGGCAGAAAGTAAACGAGCAAAAGTAAGAAAAGAGGTTCATATAAACTAGGTTTTATTATTTTTAATTATTACCACACTTTCTAATGTATGTATTTAAATTCAGAACATTCAACACTTGTCAAACTTTGATCGGGACATCCTAGGCCAAGTTCCTAGGCGACATTTTGACTGCATTTGTGGTATCAACATTTCATAACTAGAGTAGGTCCCATTTTCAATTACATCCCTAAACAACCCTTCTACCCAAATATGAATATTAGCATTCTCTAGCTTAGCGCTAGGAGAGGCTTTCATGCTAACAATGACTACGGCTCTATTTGCCTGTCAGGGGTATTATTTGCAGTTACAGATAAAATATATTTAGTTGCTTACGTTTCCGCTTAACACAGAAATGAAACTCTAGGACATATCCATTTTCGAATAATGGTTTTGGAACAATAATCTTAAAACAATTTAGAGAATTAGAAGGAAGTTCTATTTCTACATCATGTCAAATAATAAAATCCAATTTGTTTGATATTATTCTTGAAGGCGATATGAATACTATTAAGTGGTGAAAGTCTACAGGGTGTTAAAAGTTTGACTACCTTAATTTTAACAGACGATAGAATCCATTAAAATAAACAAAAAAAACCTTATATGACATAGATCCTAAACTTAACCATTTGCGAGAAATGTAGTAGTTAAAGTTAGTAGTATTATTTGGAAAATAGTTTTTTTAATGTTTCAATTTAGAACAATATTAATGTCAACAGAGTTGTTTTTTAACATTATAGGCATTTGGTGTCATATAGTATAATATTATGTTTGAAATAGGTTAATTCCTCTAAAGTAAGATATTAAAAAATGTATACCTTTGATAAAAACTGTAAATCTAATCACATGTTCAGAATTTAAAGGAATAAAAAAATGTAATAGTTAAAATTGAACATAATCGATTAATCCATAGAATTAAGAAAATTGACTATTCTCATTACCGTGAAAAAATGAAAAAGAAGACTAGTTATTAAAATTGACAGAAGTCGTACAAAATAGAGAGGCAGACATCAGTCCTTCAGCTATAATATCCTTTGCTCATTCAGTTGTCACTGAAGCTTCCAAACTGTCTGAAGAATGTCTCAAGAATTTAATAAGATCTAGAGGCGGTTTCGAGTGTAGTATAGCTATTGTTTCCACAGTGAGGGGAATTACGAATAGAATACTATTTTTCAAGTATCTTTATAAGAGCATTTTAATGGATTGTAACCAAATACATAGCTGTACCAAACAAGATTGATTTTCGCTTTGAAGCAAAAATGGCAAGGTTTATTTTATTAAAATTCTTACATAATTAAATTACCTAAAATCTTTAATTTTAACCTTTAAATTCATTTTATGCGTAGATTGTTAAAATCTTAATGATAAACAAAAAAATAAAGTTTGTTTCCATTGCAAAACTATTGTAATATTATTTGTATTCTTCATTCAAACGTCAAATATAGGAGTAACTTTGAGCTCCTTAGTTCAAAGCTTCTATGTTCATGTTTTTTCGTCGACCGATAAAATTAGTTACATAAAACTCGATGCCAATTTACCTATAAAACTCGAATTTTTATTAGGTTTATTAGGGAAAATCAACGAGAAGAGTTATGTGACGAATTAGAGGACCGATGGCACGGAAATAACAAAGCAAAAATTCTGGCAGATCAATAAGTGAACTGCTTTAATTGGAAAGAGTTTTTGCAAAGGAAATCCATCAAATTTAAACGTAAATAGTTTGTCAAGAAATTCCATGGCGTTTTAAATAGCCAAACAATTGTTAAAGTACAAGCTGGTCGTGATCGTAAAATATTTAAACATAGTTTGTTGTACGAGCTTATCTGCATAATTTCATTAATACTCATTAATTTCTTCAGTGAATGGAACCGGATTTATTTACCATCGCTCCTGAACATCAGCGAATTCAACTGAAACTGCAAATTCGATAGTTTCTCTTCAATTACGTTGAGATCTTTTATTCTCTCCTGATCCTTCCTCTGATCCTTAATAATCTGCTGCAGATCATTTTCTAATTGCATCTTCTCCGTTTGGATGCTGACTAAGTAATTACAATTCATTCTTTGGTCCGCCGGCAAAGTATAAATCTGCTCCACTAAAATATAATTTAATTAGATGTAATGTAAGATTAACGGGAGGTCGAACGTGTCTCTCCGTTCGTTCCCTGTACCCCGTTTCGGAGTCAACTTTGTAACGAGTGAGTTGGAGTGAGACCTTTAGGTTCGCACGAAATAAAGTGTCTTAATAACGTGGGAGGCCGCAATTGAGGATTCTGAATTTGTTACTTAATTTAAAAGCCTCGCTTGACCTCACTCGCCCACTTTAGAAGTTGGAAACCAGAGTCGGCTTTCCTTGTTGGTAATATTTTCCGGCTAGGTGGTAAACTGTACCCTTTTACTTAATGAAAAAGATTATGTTTTACGTATCTTTCTAATTTAAAACGCTGTCCTTTAAGAATAAATAGAGTTCCGGTAATGAAGAATGTTATTCTTCAGACCAATTGAAAAAAAATCTTTGAATTTCTGTTGTAAATAGCTTAGCTTTGAATTTATGTATACTGGGTCAATTTTAAATAGTTATTAGTGATCCTTTAGAAACGCTGTATTTAATCATGGAACGTACCTAAGAATCACCCTGTATATCTAGTATTTGTCTATTTTTATTATAGTATTGACATATCTCGTTTATAGGCTGGTTAATTGTATAATTTTTACGTAAATTAACGTTTTTCGCATATAACTTTTTTTCCATTCATTTTCACGAGAAAACAGTAAAGTACTTTTTTTCGTCTTCAAAAGACCTACAAAACTAGCCCTCGAGCCTCAAAAAATATTGATTAGATCAAAAGTTATAAACAGAAGAAGTTTATTTATGACTTTTGAATTAAACATTTATAACGTGCGTTATTATTACCGGAACGTTTTGGCATCGTATCCTCTCCTTCCTTGTCACTGTCTAATAACAAACGAAATCTGGAATCGGTAAGTTGAATAGTTTACAAGTTATGGCCTTAAAAACAAATTAACTAATTATTAGTCTGGACGATCCCGAGCATCTTCCACAATCGCACTGATTTTTTTCATGGTAGATTTCATAATAATACATTGAAATCTATCATTTTTTTTAAATTTGCAACCTGGAATTTTTTTTATTTTTTAGCCTTATTTGTATTTCGTGTGATAATTCCCCTGTCGAAACAAGAAACAAAGATGTCACATATGAAACGTATTCAAATCAAACATCTCATGTTAACTTTTTCTGATTCTGAAACATTTATATTATTTTTTACATAAAATACATTACCAGTCACTTTGAATAGATTCTCTGAATGTAAAGTTCAAGCAACAACTTTAAAAATCCACTAATATTAAAATAACATTCGTAACTGTTTCCCGTTTTATTTGCTGATTATTTGCAGATGTTGGTACTTAGAGAAATTGAAATTCCTGCAAAGGCAATTACGAACCTATCGCATTCCTCTCATCCTCGATCGTTATCAGGCGGTTGCAGCATATTCTAAAAGCCTCCAGTTTTTTCCTTAGATTTATAGTGGAGTTCAGGAGCTTATTGAAAAGTTCTATGTGGAACGGGTCTGTGATAAAATTACTGAATTGGACCTTAAATTCAATATCGCCATTTGCATGCTTCACGAATTCGCACAGCTTATTGACTATTTTTCGAAGTATGAATTCCTGGTCGTTCAACGAGCCGGATATCCTCTCGTCGACGTAGCACATGCGCTCGTAGAGGCTCAGTACGTTACTTTTTATTCCCACTTTTCTGTTGAAGTTTGCCATCGCGAGATTTACAGCCATGCTCTCTTCCGGGGCTTCTGGGAAACACTGTAACATTTAGGCTTTAATGCAAAGGCGAATTAAATATGAGTGAGATTTCTTTTAAATCCATAGAAATTGAAAGAATAAAAATGGTATAAGTATATAGAAAATCGGACTGCCAAACTTCTACGTCAGAATGTGTCTGGTCAGAATTAACATACGAAGTTCAAATGAAATGAGGAGGCAACTTAGATTCCTTATATCTTCAATCAGTATTAAAGATAAAGGTACAAACCTTTGACCATTGGTGACTCATCGAATAAAGAGACACCCAGTATAGCCTTAAGCTCCACCCTAAGACCATGCAGAAAGATGTCAGCTTTTATTTTTACAGTGAAATGCACTACTACACTATTTTATTCACATAAAATAGTTTTTCTTAAAATTAATCTTTCCTAAATATTGCTATCTCCATGAAATATGTTAATTATTTCTGAAATATAATTGCTTCTATCAATCCTATGATTGCGTTCAAAAGTCATTGAGCTCTTTGAATGTAGTTAATATCGATCTCTTTGACTACCCCAGTTATTCGTGTCCTCAATCCTTGCATCCAATCTAGCAAAACCCTGACATTTCGTTTACCCCAATTTCATCTTTATGGTTTTGCAAATTTACCTATTTCTGTATAATAAATAATTTCGTATTGTTATTTATCAAATGTATTGCTACGAAAAAATACGCAAGAAGACTTATAATCAGGTAGTGACAAAATGAGATTTATTTGTTTTTAAAGATTTGTATCCTTGAAGTTAGAATCAATTTAAGCAAAATTCACGAAATAAGTATATTACATTATAAAGCTTCTTTATTTCAACAATATACCTAATAGTAGAAAGGAAGTTTCCTAGGATTGTTATATAATGATTTATATTTATACTAATTAAAAATTTATTGCAAGTACTAAGTGACACAATCAAGTTTAAATAAAACTTTTAGGGGTAAGATTATCGGTTTAGTAGCAATTATCTTTCAGTGTTTCATCCCTGCTTTTTTGTTTATTCCGCAATATTACTCTTTACAAAATGTAATAAAACTATTTGAAACGTTTACCAATGTTACTGTAAATAGATCTAATATTATAAAAAGGAATCATTCCATCTTCGATGAAATCAGATCGCGTTATGCAAATTGATAGAACAGCGCTGCAATAAAAGAATCTCACGGAGTTTATAATTCAAGTGAACTGAATATTTAGAATTGTAAACGTCATTGCGAAACGAGGAATTTTATTTCTTATTCCTAAAAGTTCTCGATAAATTCTTAGTGCTCTTGCCCAACTAAAACTTTCTAGGAATCAAAATATACGAAGATGGAAACTCTGAGCCAGAGTCACTCGTTTTGTCGATATATGCATCAAAAGTTAAGTATATTCCTAGTTTTTATTATAAAATTATTATCGCATTTCTTCCAACAGATATTTATTGGGAACTGTATGAATTATATTCATCATTTAATGTGAGTATACGAATCAATTTCTATAGTGCAGACGATACAAAACTAATTTCACAAGTTTTTCAGGCACTTCAAAAGGACTATACCCATTGCAGAATAACTTTCAATAATGTATACCTAAAGCATTATGGAATAATTGAACTGAATTGCAATCTTCTACTACGTCTACTCACCTATGTAAAGCAAGAAAATATGTAAAGATTCTCATAATCAAGGAGACAGTAGTGTAAGAAATAAGAATAAGAAATAATACAACTAAAATATAACGTAATTTCTACAGAAACGCAGGAAATTCAGTTAAAATAAGAATATCTAAACACAGTAAAATGTTACTATTTAATATTAGATAATTACGCCATACTGAATACTAGCACATTGTCATATGTGTAGCGTAGTATGAAATTTAATTAATAGCACTTGAACGACTCAATGAAAATGAAAAGGGTTTTCATTTGTCTATTTTTATATTAACCTATCTCCACCTATTTAAAAGTACTGTATCACTTCTAAATATACAAAAAAATAACATACTTACTGATTCCGAAAGCTTTATAATTTTCTTGGGCGACAATTCCTTTTTGAGGTAGTAAGTCAGCTGCACTTTTTGATTTTGAAGTTGCCTCCGCAGTGTGGCAATAATTTTATTTTTATCATCCAGAACTGTTAAAAGGGACGGTTGGACACAAACATTACAAAAATCGCCATCCTGTCAATAAGAAATAAAATATACTTACTAATTTTTAAAGTATTTGTAATTTTTTCACCTCGCTATCCTTAGAGAAAGTGGAATGACTGTTGTTTATGATTTCATGAGGGTGAAACATGACTATGGGCGATAATTAATGATTACAACTATATACGACTTGGAAATTTATATTTACAAGTGAGGTTAAATACTGAAATGTCAAAATGACGGGTAGACGACGTATATCAACGTACCAATAATTATAACTAGAAAAAGGTGATTCAGTTATTATGTTCAGGAAAAACGTAAATTATCGAAATTAAAAGTAAACGATAATGTAAAGGCTTGAAAAATTGAAAGATACATAGTACATTGAATCAAAGAAATCTTTCCTTCTAGATATCGTGTCAGGGCAGAAAGTCCCTAAGATCCTTCTCAGCTAGATCTATTGCCACATATAGTTCACCTTTCTTGATACTTATTCTCTTGACACCCAAAGTATTCACTCCAGGACTAATTTTTTTCAATCCTACGACATTCTTTTCAGTTTAGCAATTGATTTTATTACTATCTTCTAGAGCTTCTAGTTCATCCAGACATTCCTTTACCAGCTTAAGTCACCAAGTTTCTATCAATTAATTCAATTATTCAAATGAAGTGGGAATTTATGTTTTCTATTTTGACTACTCAGTTTTCAGTTGTTCCTATACCCAAAGCGTTTATTTCAGTACCTTCCATTTGCCTTCCTTTCTATTTTCCACATTGTGAAATTATGTGGTCCATTCCTGTGCCATGCTATTCTTAACATGATTAACAAAGGATTTTATTTTTGCTGTAGGTGATAATCGAAGAGAATGCTTAAATATAACTCGTGAAATATGACTACATGCTGTTCTCCGACATCGTTACGAAATCTAAGGTTTTAATATGAAACTGTTATTTTCTGAGGAACCCGTACCATCCCAGGCTATTTCCTTTGTTAAAATAAAATTGAATTGTGTTGGAAACGACGAGTGTCGCGGTGCACTACATTATGGGATAATAAAATACATGCTTTACGAGGTAGACACACCACGGTATTGATTTTCTTCGAACAAAACAACGACCGGTAACAAACCGACCACGAAATATAATGCAAATACACGATATGTACTTAAAACAATCAACAAAACGAGATTCTGTGCTTTATGAAATATATTTTTCATTATGATTCCAAACGTAAATAAACTGGGCAGTCAACAATGGAATAATTCTACATATATAGATATTTAAGGATGTAGTAACGCTTGTAAGTTATAAAAATGTTATTTGTTTTGGGAAAATACAACAAAGCTGAACTGTTTTATTATTTCAATTTCAAGTTGTTGGATTTAAGTTATTTCTGATGTATAACAGTTATTTAGTTGCCACCTCATCGATTGGCAGTCTTGTTCATGTCCTTGATTTTGGCCAAACCAAAATTTCCTTCCTTTTAGAGAACAGTTTTGTGAAAAGACAATGGGTTCACCTTCGTGCATTGGCAAATATCTTGGAAACCTTAAAAAAAGATAGCCCCCAATACTATTTTTCAAGTTCAAGAATGTACTTCTGAATAGAGGTAAATTTAATTAATTCTCCTTTTATCCGTAGGAATTTGTGGCAGCGGTTTGAACAGGAACGAATCAACGATCTTTCCAGGAAAAGATGCAGCAAAACAAATTGTTCTTAATTTAATAAACTATTCGAACGTCTACAGTTCGGAACGTATAAACGTAGTTTTAAAGTGAAACAGGTTTTATATCGATGCATCTTACGAAATCAATGACTATCCTGTTTTGTTTACAAAGACAAAACTAAAGTTGTCTCGAAGTTCTAACGTGTTATATTTTAATAAAAGTTCTGTCAACGTGTAACTCACTTTATATTCTTCCAACAAATATTTACGTCCTATAACATTTCAACACGTAAGCAAGGATCAAATATTGACGTAGCCAATCTAAATTCAATTTTTGTCGGAAACTCTCTTTATCTCCTTTAAGCCGCTTTATTTCTCGATACGTTCTTGAATATTGTGTCGAATAGATACCTATAGGGGTTTAGGATCATTATTCTGACTTCAAGATGTCTCTAGGAGGAGATTAATATAGTAAGTGACAATAAATTTACATATCAGCTTTTTTATTTTTTGAGTTTTATTATTACCTGTAAGAAATTAAGCATACATTTAAAAAATGTCTTTCTTAATGTCGGAAATAAAATAAAGTAAAAAATAAAGTAACTTTCTTCACTAGTAAAATAATGAAAAAATAATGAACTCATAATAAATCAAATTTAATTTACTAACTTATTAACATTAACATTTACAATTATAGTAATTGACATTTCGTTTTTTGTTTTATCACATTTAACTTTTCGTTAATAACAACCCTTGTAGCATTGTTGTCATCATTTTCGGAAAGCATAACATCTGCCGAAGTTTGTGAAGAATTTGCACAAGTTATGGATGTCTCTTCTTGTAAGGAACAGCTATATATAACTGTTTACTAAATAATTGATATTAAACAACGTACCATAGCAACCAGTAAGTATAACAAAACTTACCACGGTCCATTAAGTACTAAGTAGTAAGAAATATCAAGTCGTGCGAATAGTTTTTTTTTATTAAATTCCAATAATTCTGACTCCACAAATATGATTGCGATGTGATTATGGATAAAACGTTGTATTGCATTCGTGTTTTAATTGCCTTTTATCCACTTAAGAATAGTAAAATAGTTAAACATTCTTGCGTGGATAAAACGCTACTTATAAAATAAATAACTATTATTGATCGATTTTTTGCTATCATGACAACAATATGTTAAAACCTAGATATTAGCATATTAGAATAGATGGACAGACAACTAATATCCAAATCAATATTCCACAATAGAAATATAATCGTATTGACGGAGCATTGACAACATCAATACAGAGAATGAATAGCATACCTATATATCTTGATTATTAGTTTATAAAACTCTACATAAATATAAATTATTTAAATAATTTTTCGGATGTCAAACTCGTTGATAGTCTATTTACCATTTCAATAGATATGTTTTGGCTGCAGCTAAATTAACTAAAATTAATATACCGCAATTCAATAATAGCCCTATATTTGCTTACCAGTACACAGAATTTGTGCTAATTGAAATGGTTTATATGGAAATATGAATACTAATTTGTTTCGAGTATTGTATTCGATTTACACAACCTCTATATTTCAATCAGTCCTAATGGCGGCATCGGCACAACTAGGAAAATCATTTTATCAGACCGATACTAATTACGCCTCAACTACATTCAAATTAAATCGCATGTGATCTTAACCGCTCAAAATTAACTATATAGAATGTCTACACCTCGTGTAGATTTAGGATAACATCCTAGAAATATTTTGTGATGTACCTAAGTAAACAGATATTAATTTTAAGGAAAATATTTAAATATATGTAATACACAAATCTACAGAAATCTTGAAAAACTAGGATCTTAGTAACAGATGGTAACATATTTGAAAATATATATTTAGAACTATAGTATAAATGAGATACATTTTTCACTGTGGGTGGTATAATAGGAGAAATATTTTCAGCAACCTTTTGAAAAGAAGAATTATTTCCGTATTTACGTTTTGAATAAATTCAAGAAACGTGAAGTTTAATTTTTAAAACTCGTTAGAATGTATGAATTTTTAGTCATACAATTTTCAGTTAAAAATTGTATGAGAAACACTTTGCCGGAAGCAATGTTATATTTTCATATATATATCAGTTGCAGTTCCGTTAACCTATTATTTTACAAAATAAAAGGATACTAATATTATTATTAAAGCATTACCAGCACAGTTTCTCAAGTAGGTAGTTTAATAAATAAACTTTTTTACTTATTTTTATCTGGGAAATATCTCGGTAAATATTTAATCTGGCGACTTAGCCACAATTTTAAATAAATAGACGTCTTTATAGCAATGCCACACTTTCTAGGGCTCAAACCGTTAAAAAATTATTTAAGTGTTAATAACTTACCTTTATCTTATATATACCATGGCACAATTTCCGGAAATGGTAAACCTGAAACATATAATAGTAATATGTTAAATGTAGCAATTTCAATTGATGTATTTTTTAAAAAATATTAAACATTTTAAATCGTTCGATGATTCTGTCAATATTTTCTTGGAACATAGGAAATAAAACCTAATACCATGACATTTCTTTGTCTTTGGCACATCTCAATGATTTATACAAAACCCTGAAACTTTACCATAGCCCCGAATCCCTATTTTTAAAATATTCGGATGCCTTTACCGTCGCGTGTCCGAACTTAACACATTTTGCAGTGTTTGTTGCATGTTGTGCCGCACTTAATACATGTCACAAACAAGTAAATTGCGACGATTTAGTAAGGTATATTTGTTGTTTAAGAGTTCCATGAAAAACGATAGTAATAACCTCGAGGCGGATATTCCTAAGCCAGCTTTAATGAACCTGAAATTCAACGAATGTTATTTCCTGGGGAACAATACAGAAAGCGTAACTGTGAATCATTAGCGCAGCTTCTGCCTCTAACGTCCCTTAATGAAATACAGCCGTATCATCAAAATCTCGTAAATTATAATATATTTTATAACCAATTGTTTTATGATCTAGCGAAAGGGGTGAGGTTTATATCCAGCCTGGCGTTAATTAAAATTCATTTCGTGAGTTATTTAATAGTTGAAATAAATAATTTATTGAATCATTATTAACAAAATGGACTAGCTAAACGTTTTGCTTGAGGCAACACACTGATATGAACAGGACGGTCTTCTGTGGACCGATCTTAGGAAGTGTTCGAATGTCGACCCTGATGCCTTACAATTCAATACCAAAAGTCTTAGTTCACGACGATAGGAAAAAAAATAATATTTTATTATTTCTATTTCCTCCTTACGATCCTAAAACACCCTGTGCAACGAAATAAAAGTTTCGAACGGACCCGGGTCAATTCAACTCGCATCGATTGGCATATAAGTGAGGACCGGAAGTAGCCGGTATGGAAAATTCAAACGTTAATGTCAGGGGCCGGAACATTTTTATTAGGGGCTAGCTTGCCGGAGAATAATTTATTTCGCCATTTGAAAATATTTCTCTTTCCGAACGCAAAGCGGCCGGGCCCATCGATCCGTATTCGATGCTCTTTTATTACCGGGAGCGACGCCGCCATATTAAAACACCTGCGATGAATAACGATGCAGAGTGTCCTGTGGAATTACGTCGGTACCCGGTATGTCCAGAATATGGGGTGTAATTAACGTAAGTGCCACACGGATTATAGGAAAATAAAAACGGATATACAGATTTATTACCTGCAGGCACATAAAACCTTATGACGGGGTAGGCACAATAAATTGGATACCTTTTTTGTAATAGTCCATTATCTAAATCTTATTATTATTATCTTATTATTATCTAAATAAAAAGATCTGGTTTCATTCTATCAACAAATCACAGTTAATTGGGTAATACTGAGTATCCTCAAAGTATCTTTGAACTGGGAGTAAAAATTCTAGTGTTAATTGTGAAATTTGTCTGTTTATTTGTATTAACATCTACACTAAAAAAACAAAACACAACAGTATCTTCATAGTGATTTACGAATGAAATTATTTTGAGTGTTGAATTTCAGCGAAATGAGACACAAAAGAAAATGGATTAACTCCACCAAAAGCACCATTTACAAATAGTTTTTTTTTGTTACGGTGAACAAACATGTTAATTTTAATCTTATTTCTAGGAATATAGGTATACCCACATCTTCTAGTATAATTTACATTTTGTTTGGGGCACTATTCCAGGTGATTCAGTTTGATATTGGCGGCCTCATATCTCTTTTATTTTAACAAGTAGCTATAACAAACCCTACCTATATATTTTTAAACTGCCGCTCAGACTCTATCAAATGACATTATTAGATCGTCTCCATGGTAACATATGTCAAAATTGCTATAGTCAACTGTTTTTGTTCAAATGGCACTCTATATTTTTTATCAATTCTGGAAGATATTTTTTTTTCTGCATTCAGCTATGTAAGGAAGTCTATAGTTTCATTAGAAATATTGCTAGAAAAACAGCGCGAATACCAAACTGAATCACCCGGTATTCAAAAGCGAAGTAAATTTTGCGATAAATTAAATAGACAATTACTAGTGTATACAATTTTATACACATATGCAAATCAGTCTTTGCCAGATTTATTGCTGTGATTTTTTTTATTAATTTATAAATTATTTCATGAATTAATTACTTGTGTTGCTCTGTAACAGAAATTTGCAAATGTTTTGAACAGTTTAATTAATTAAATCTTACTACAGTCAAATTCATATCCTTTAATTAATATTTCAAACTCCAAAACTTCTAGCACCACTAGAACGTCATCTAAGTTATTTAACATTATGGCGAAGTCGCCGGTATAAATAAGTATATGTTTACTCAAACTAACTTCAAAAGAAGTGTACCAATTAAATTCCATAGCAAACTGGTCCTAAAGTAGAGTTTTTTCCTAGACAGTAGCTTTTCAACTTCTTAACTACAATATGTATTTTTTTAAATTTGAGTTCATATATAAGTAGATTAATGCAAAATTAGTTTATAAAAATTTTAATTATTAAAAAAATCACGAGTTCGACATCCACGTCATCTCTAGAGACAAAAATAATCACAAAAAATGTCATATAAATACAGTTTTATATGAGACATAGATTACTAATACAGATAAGTCCCAGCAAAAAACTTTTGTAATAAAGTATGGGAAGTACTTATATCTCTGAGGCATTTATCTCATACTTGCCCTACTGAGAACGACAGAGAAATAGCATGTCACAAGCAAACTCTTTGTACGTTAAATGATATTTCAATATGCTTTTCTTTAATACCAATGTGATGTATTGAAACATATAGATGCTTCTCCTCTGAATAAAAATCGCAACGTTAAAATATACGATAAAAAGTTGTTTTCATTTGGAGGGTAGCCACTTTCTCTCTAATGTTCTGAATAATTCATTTAAAAATTGGATTGCCTTTATATTCTTACCAGAGGCGTAAAAGAAGTAAGAACCCGTTAACATAAAAATATTGTAATTTCAAAAAATTAAGTAAAAAACTATAATGACTTGCTTTAAATATTCGTTTGCTAAACTGTGCATTGGTATCACGATATTTAAGCATTAGACATCTAAAGGAATGATTTAATTTTATTGATTAAATTGAAGTCTAATTCTTCATTATCTTATTTACCAATTTTACTGAAATATATAAGGAATTCAAACTCCTAGTTATATTTTTAAATAAATAATGTGGGGTGGTGTTTCTAATATAGTTTTGAATCGATTCATTTGCAAACGTTTTAGACAAATTATGAAAATTCGGAATACCTATGTGAAATTATTCCATCATAAAATATTCCTTCCGCAGTATCTATAAGTAGGTCAAAAGGGCCTGAAGCACTTCGGCCGGTTTTGGAGTATTGTGTAGGTCTTCAACAAACAGATCTGTTCTTTGTATAAAGTCGAAATTCTACCTGCAGGAATTTCCATAACTTACAAGGGCTCGAAGGAACATTAAATAATATTACGCGAGTATAGTTCGCATACGTGACAAAGTTACTTGTCTACAAATTTCAAGTTGTACAGTTACTTCTCTATATAACAGTGTTCTGTTAGAATCCAAATAATGTATCTGATCAAAATTTTACTACGCTCAGCTACGTTTCCGCAAGGAATATTTGTTAGTTCTTCTCACATTTAGTACAATAATGAAAAAATAGTAAACCTTATTTAGTTATTAACATTAACATTTAAGTCTGTAGCAATAGACATTTCGTTTTATCACATTTAACTTCTTTTCTATTAATAACAACCCTTGCAGCATTGTTGCTATCATTTTCGGAAAACATAACATCTGCCGAAGTTTGTGAAGAATTTGCACAAGTTACGGATGTCTCTTCTTTTAAGGAACAGCTATATTTTCTTTGGATTTTCCTTGCAATATCGAGTTTGTTATATATAGATTCCTCAACATGACTTTCTGCTACAGAGGAGCTCTTCCATCCACCATGCCGTTTGATGGTTGTAAGATCAGTACCTTTATTGGCCAATGGAAGTGCGCCTCATACAATGGCCAGTATACGGTTCCGGATTTGCGATATTCAGGAATGAAGCAGCTATTGAGGGTACCTTCACCAATGTGTTGATTCCACCAGACTGAGAAGTATATTTTTGATTGATGTCTCTTAAAAAGAATCTGTCTTGTGTTAGGCGAATTGGGTGCTGAAAAATATCTTTGCTGCATATTTAAATAGCATTCAACAACAGCAACATCCCTCTTCTATAATTGTAAATTTTCTTGAAATGCCCGTCTTGGTGTCAAGTATTGAAACATGCAGGTAACTGCCAACGTCCTGTACGTCACTAATTTCAATTTCAAATTTGTCAATTCTCAGTATCGACAGGCACCAGAAACCCCTGTTATTAGTGCATCCTAAAATGATCCAAAGTTCATATACAGGGTGTTTCTAAAATAGGGTTCCAAACTTCTGCTGCGTTTATAACTCATTAAAATAAGCCAAAAAGTTCCTATTAACATGTGCCCTAAAACGCACCCTTAGGAATTTATATGCCCTTAAAAGGGCTCAAACAAAACTGGTTTTTTTCTGTTATTGACAAAACGGTCGCAAATAAATAGAAAAAAAATTATGGGTCTTACATAACTTTTTACGTTAAATAACATGGGCTACTCCGTTTTTCGACATGCAAATCATATGCGTCCCATTTAGGTTGGTGAAGAGGGTTTTCGGCCCGTAATTTTTTTATTTCAATTTTATTACAATTTTTTCTACAGCTTTATAAAATCTTAACAATTTTACGTAAAAATTTTGTCTTTGTCCAAATCGATATTTCTAATGGTTTTCGAGTAAATTGAGTTTGAAAATTACTCTACTCTTTAAGTTATTAGGCCAAAACTTACAAAAATCTGTTTACCATATTGTGATGTAATTATGGATAAAACGTTGTTTTGCATTCGTGTTTTAATTGCCTTTTATCCACTTAAGATAATCAAACCTTCTTGCATGGATAAAATGCTACTTAAAACAGTTATACAATAAATAACTATTATTTATACTAGTTGCTTTTTATTACTGAGTATATTTTACACAAGCTTGAGGTTTAAAATTTGTTAACTTCAAGTTTTGTTTTAAAAAGTAGGATTCATTGAAAATGCTTAAATAGACAACTGAGTTTGCTGATGACTTATGTTTCACAACGATTTTAAATAAAGACTGAGGATTACACAATTTTAGGCTCATAAGAAGACTCCATCATTTGCGAATTAATTGTTCCAGATTCAGGCCACACAGACAATTTTTTATAAAAAAAACAGTACATCTAGAAAGACAGTATACTTATGTATATGTAAAAAAAAAATAAATCTCTATCAATGTATTCCACTGAAGTAATTTATCGATTAAATGGGTATTTAAAAACTAAATTTAACCTGCCCAATTGAAAATATACATATTTTCCTGATCTCCTTCCTCGTAGTAAAGGAATTTCCGATAAAAATACATTTTCCTTTCCTTGCGTTTTAGATTTTCCGCTGTTTTATTTGTGAGGATTATCCTCTTTGAAAAGATACGTCTAGTTTAGAGAAATTGTACACTTTATTGGTTTATATCTCCCTGAGAACCTTATGTTATCCAATTCCTTGCGGATCTTAATTCAAGCTGTGCAAAATGCTTTTTATTTGTACCGGTGGAATTTAAAATCGCCTTAAAGTCTTGTAACTGTCTTAAAAACAAACTGCTAAATGTTGTGAACGTCATATTACACTGATTTACAATATTTAGCTTAAATGATACTTTAAACATTAAAACTATAAATAAACAAGGCTTGTTGAATTCCAGAGACATGCAAAAATCATGACATATTGATTTATTGAAGCACAGTACACGAAAAACTAAAACTGAGGTCCGGAAACGCTGCATTTTTGATATAGGTAGATGGTAAAAATATAGAGAAAAGTATGTATAAAAATAAGTAATAGGGTAAACCATACATACTCGTACGTTTTTCCAAATGCTTCGTTGAGGCGATAGAAAAACATTGAAATTCCGAAAAAATAAAGACGTGCTTGATATTCAGACAAAGTTACTATTTATGAAAGGGGGGTTCTAAGCTAAAAGACAAGCAAAATGAACTGCACAAAATTAAGAGACGTAAGAAAATCTCATGAAATCCTTAAAACTCTCCACTGAATGAAACTGCTTACTCTTGGGTCTAATTTTAAGCATTATCACGGCACCCCAAATTTAAAACTTTGAAACTCTTTTCAATTATACTTTAAACATTTTTTTTAAGGAGAGTAGCTAATAATATTTTTTATTATTCACTCATAAGAAAGATGAGATTAAATTTTCCAAATTATGCCTACTGTTTGTTCTCTAAGTAATACGTGAAGGCAACTGTTACTTCGTGGTAACATCGCTTATTTTTACATCGTGCTAGAATTCCAGTACACGTTTATAGCGTTTTCTTACGAAAACTCCACAAAAACTGCAGAACTAAAGTAGGAATTACTGTAACTATCGATCTAACTGCAGTTAAAGTGGAAATAAAAACAATGTAAAAACGAAATGGTTCAGACATTGCAGCTATGTGTTAACTTCTAGCCATTGATGGAAATTTAATTTTACGTTAAAATTTTATCGAAGTATACATTAATACATACTTTTTTATCCGTATTGTATTATTGAATCGTTTAACCTTCATAGATCATCGACAACATAAAATGAAAAATGTTAAATCTCTGCGAACAATTCACTGAAATTTAATGAACATTGTTTCAATAGTGTATAACATTTATTCACGATAAACTGCGGCAAAACTAATCAATAATTGTAACAGAAACCGTCACGAAAATATTTAATTCTTTCCAGCTCCACTGGATTCTTTAACAGTATAGGAATTATTTCTAAACTTAGGATTTACTTAAAAAAATAAAATTTAAGCAGTATTGGATGCCCATTTAAAGAAACAAATTCATACGTCTTTTTTTTTCGGAAGTATAAGGTGCTCCAAATACCTCTACATAAATTTCTAATTGTTTAGAAGCTATATAGATTATATTAAGGATGGCAAAAATATATAATTTCCCTTATATAACTCTAAAACTTGTCTAGATATGTCATTCTTTACACTTAGAAATAACCAAAGTAATTAATAATTTACTTTGGTTACTAATTTTTGTTTTATAGTCATTAAAATAATATTACCGGGTCGTCTGTGGGTTAGAAAAACATCTAAATAACGTACTTTAATATCTTATCCAATGATTCCAATGATTCACTATCTTAGTTTTTCCTAAAGTTTTTCCCAAGTATAAGCAATACGACGAGATATTAACAGTCGTGATTGTGCATCATATCGTGTTTTACAAATAGTGAATACGTTGATATAATGTTAGGATATGAAACCCATGGAACCTCTTCTAAAGCTTGCAGGATCTAAATGGATCAATTTCTGAATCGTCTCATACAAAATTGGTGCATCATGCGTATACATGAGCTTCGGGATCATGAATTATCATTGATCATTGAAAATGCACCTTAGGAGAATGCTGCAAATAATTCTGAGTCTCTTATGGGCTTTACAGCAGAATATACCAAAAAGTTGAGATTGGAGGATCTTAAAAGAATAACAATTACACTTATACTATGTACAAATTCAGCAGTTTTGAAAAGATTTTCAGTAAATCTTGAACCGGAATTGGACCTTACGTTAATCAAATCGGTTAGATAGTCGAAGGCATTTATAATCTTTAAGTAATATGTTACTGGATGACGTTTCTTTGGAAGTTTGTCGAAACATAGTGTCCGAATTATTGGAGTATTAATTAAGCAGTTTTCTGGATGATGGATGGGTAGAAATGGTCCAGTTACTTGACCCACTCGATCGCCAGATTTCAATCCATGCGACTTTTATTTATGGGGCTCTTTGATAGCTGGTGTATTCCTATCCATAGTTGAGAAAATATGAGGAAAAATAAGGAAAGCTGCCAGAATAATCACAACAATCAGGAAATCCTAATAATAATAAAAGAAAATTTGTGTACGATTATGCCTTGACAGTAAAGGAGGAGGTTTTGACATTTTTGTAACTTTATTTAGTAAAATAGGTGTGACGTTACCGAAGCAACAACGTTTATCCGTTTTTTGGGTAAACAGTTTGTCAATTTTTATTATTGATCATTTTTTTCTTAACTGTATAACAAATTTTACAAATTTTTCAGTAGTAACCGAACTAATTCCGCGTCTTTTGGTTTATTATTCAATCGACTAAGCTTTTCGATGTATGCTCTAGAAGCGAGTAGTAGAAATTTTAAATTAAAAAAGTATATTATACTAAAAACTGAGATCTCCAAAAAATAGACAAAAGTAGCTGCTTTTGATAAGTTAAACATAGGTATAGTTAATATTTTGGGTCACACTGTATATCATGTCTATTAAGCTTCTTTCAGTCCAGCTCAATAGCATAAAGTAAAGAGAGAATTCTAAGAATCTAGAAAGGTGTTGTGTTTGAAGTTGAAGGCGTATTCGAAATTCCTAACTGAGCTAAAGAACTCGACCTCATAATTTGCCTTTGGTATCTCTCTCCTGTTATTTTTGTTTAAGCTAATCCTGATGAGACCTCCATAGAACGCCGAGGGCACGCTTGCCATTTTGTTGCTTGTTTTAAATTAAAATTGCTTGTTAACAAGCTCCGGGGCTCCTATGAACCCAAGCGTTATATCCTAAGCCTGCCAATATATGCAAAGGAATTTAACTGTGAATTAAACTCTGAAAGAAAATACAAATAAATATATACAGGGTGTTCTGAAAGTCCGTCAGAAGACTCCGGGATGTGATTCTAACGATTAAAATAATAGCAGTAAGTAATGATGTTTATTTCGAATTGTCAGTTGTTTTTGGAATGTTTTTGGTCATGTCCAAAAACTGTCCAAAAAATAGAAAATTGCAAATATCTCTAAAAGTAGTAACGGCAACACTAACAATGCTTATATGGCTTAAACATTTTTATAAAAAGTGGACAACCTGTATCAACAATTTTTTTTTCTATTGATTATGAACAATCAGGAAATTGTATAAACATTTTATCAATTTACAAATAAAAAAATGTTGTTCTTCGGACACAATCACAGAATATATACCTACTGTTCAAATTTATTTGATAACATTTTTATCACTGTAAGCCCTTCTTCTACATATTTTATAGTAAAAACCCTTTTAAATTATAAATTAAATGAAATGCGGAAAGTCGATGTCGGCGGCAGAAATAATATCGGACTGAAATGTAAAGTAGTGAGCAAATCACGCGAGATAGCAAACCTCGTTGTATATTCGAGTGGCATAAAAACTCCTCAATATCCCGCAAAAGTATCTTTCTACGCAAACCACCCAAAAATTCGCCCGCTTCAGCATTTCCAGGCGTTTTAAAGGCATCGTGAGCCCCACAGAAGCGGCTCCATTTAGATCCATCTCGCATATATACCCTTCTCTAGAAACAATTTATGGTCTCGTTTTCAACCACTTAATGAATTAAATCATGTGGATTTTGCTATCTGTGGGCCAAAGTCGATTTTTCTTCGCAGGACCAGCATAGGCGTTACATTTCGTAGAGTAGAAATACTTTTATTGAAGATTTTTTTAATAGGTCACGTTCAATCAGTTAATTTTGCATAGAATGTAATAAAAAGGAACTATTAACTACGTAATCAGTGTCAGAATGATGACCAATAATTTCAAAATGACGAAAAAAGTGCCATATGCTGGCAATGGAAACTTGACATCAATTTTTCAGCTTTCAAAAATGTCAAAAATTTTCATATATCATAACTATGGCAGTAATTTAGTAAAATATATATATTTTTTAATATTCTTTAATGTGAATCATAGTTCAGCTTTGTTTATCCTTTGATGTCACTAATTCAGAACCATTTTAAACATATTTGTCTTCTGTTTATGCGTTTAATGTTATCAGCGATTACATTAGTATCAATTTAATCCAATGACAACGCAACATTCCGAATTGGCTGAATTGGATTATAATTGTGTGTATTAAATTATCTTTAATTCAGTTACAAAGCATCTCTTAACACAGTGCAACTGTAAACATTATCAGACATCTTCCGACATATTGTTGGATTCAGTTTTACAAGAAAATATATACAGTCGGTATCAATGAAAATACATCAGTATTTCAAGAAAGTACAATTATTTTCGTTAAATGTCTATTGGCATACCTATTTATCAGCATTTTATAGGTAGGTACATCAAAATGTTCATCTATAGATATTTATTGAATAATGAATATTGAATTTCAAATTGAACGGAGAATATTTACCATGTTTTGAAATAGAAATATGATTCCAAAATTTGTCAGGTAGGTCCATATGTACTTTTGATGCATGCGACTTTCGAAAAGATACATCATGCGATTTTGCTACTACTTTCTTTCGTTCATATCTTTATAATAGAACTCAATATGTTACTATTTAACGATGACAAGTCCAAGACATATACAGCTACACAGAGGGTTCCTCAGGGTTCGAACTTGGGCCCCCTACTCTTTCTCCTGTTTATTAACGACCTTAAAAATATGTAAAATTGTGAAAAGTGTTTGTATGCTGATGACGCCGAAATCTACACATCCATCCCTTCAATCAGCCAGGCCTATAATCTTCAAAAAGGAGTTAACACACTTATAGCTTGGTCTGTTAACAACAAACACATACACGTGTAAATCCAGTCATGGACGATTCACAAACATTTAGTCCACACAGTTCTGCTGAAGATGTGGGGGTTAGTTAACAATACTTTAAGCTTTTCAGAACACATTGATTATATTGTCAAGGTAGCTTCTAAGAAATTAAGATTTATAACAAGAAACAGCAAATTATTTAGAGACCCTAACACCTTAAAAATACAAGAAAAATTACAAACAGTTACAGAACATTTCTCACCAAGTATTTTGGAATGTTTGCAGCATTAAAAATAGTAAGTACTGATTAATTTTCTATATGGTATCTATATTTTGGCAACTTACCTTATTTCTTATAAATTTGGACGTCTTATATTTCAAAAAAATCTTCTACATCTTTAGATCATGTAAATATTCATAAAGGTTTTTGGGTTTAAAAGTATAATAATCCAATAAGTAACAAGGCGATCTAATAAACATTTATCCTTTTACATTTTATATTGACAACCAAAAATATCGTACCTTTTACATGTATGCGTCATATAAAAACATATAAAAATTACATTAATTAAATGGAACCGCACCGCGGGCAATTAGGACTCCTGAAGTTTAGCCAAAATGTCGTTTTCCCTAAACATAAAATAATGTTCCCCGTCCATTTCAATTCTGGCGCCTCCATAATCTGGAAGAATTACATAATCCCCTGGTTTCACAGTCATCGGTATTTTCTGGCCGTTATCGTTCCTTTGCCCTGGTCCGACTGCTACAACCGTACCCCTTAACACCCTGGTTTTCTGATTTTCAGGCAGCACGATTCCACCCTTGCTTTGCGTGGCCGGGTCATCTCTTTTAATTAGCACTCGATTGAATAGAGGGAACACTCGTTTCACCTTTGTGGCAACCTTTGGGATTGATGAGGCCATTTCCCAATTAATTATATCGACCGGATAACTGAAGTGGTTTGACGGATTTGACAGATTTCGACACTGTTCAAGGGCAGCTGGATAATGGATAGAAAACAGAAAATCGACACGTGCATTTCGTTTCTCTTCCACAACAGGAGATGAATATAACGAAAGTAACGAAGGTCGATTATGTTTATTTATCTATTCTATAAATGTCGCTATCAGCTTCTTCATTTCTACTATGTCTTACTGGTAGAGCTAATGTTAATGGTACGCAAGGGTAATCTTGCCGCAGCAAGTATTTCACATTCCTCCGCAAACTCCTTAAGTTGGTGCGGACAAGATGGATCTGATAAAAAAATAATGAGGTAGCGAATTGAGCGAAAAGTTTTAATTTATGTACATTTTTCCCCTGTTAATAACCGTTTTGAAGATAAGAATCTCGTGAATATAAGAAGGAACGGTTTTATTTTAAAGTGAGGTGGTGCTAGTGACGCATATTCGCCATTACCTAAATGAGGGTGAACAAATTAGGGAAAGTTATGTATGCCATTCTGTGTGTAGGAGAAATACGACCCTACAAAAAATAAATAGGTATAATATAATATTTTCGATACAACAGATCAAACTGTTGACAGAATATTCGGTTATTTATAATATATTGTATATTGGCGTAAATTAAAATAATCTTCTCATTTTACAAGAAACATTCTGTTTTCAATTTAATACATTTTACGTATTTCCTGAAGGTTTGGTGTTCTGCTACAACAGAACTGTATAATAAATTATAATCATGATTTTACCAACATTATGGGCAAACTTTTCTCTCAGTGGAACGATTACTCAAACTTGGTTGTATTTCAACCTTCTAAAATGAAAAGCTAGATTAACTAGGGTAATAAAGATTTCTCCATAAAATTATAAATGTTGAGAGAAACTAATGATTACTTGTTCTTATCGAAATAGCTGTGTGTGTTATCAACACATAAAATTGCTTTTAAAATTATTGGTTACTCACTAATTGCGGCTTCTTTTTGTTCTTACAAAGAAATAATAAAACTGTTTAAAATAGTTATTAATATTTTGAGAATACATTTTTTCTGCTTTTTACATTTTCAATTTATTTAGCTGTACTATATTTTTTTGTTTAAAAAGTGTTATAAAATAAGATGTGTCCGCAATCGCTTGGTTTTCGAACTAAAGAGTGTTGGTGCAATTAGAGAGATGACGTTTGTCAATTATTAAGAATTTAATAGGTTAAATACAGTTTTATTTTAGTTTTTAAAACAGGTTTGCTTCTTTGCAACCTTTGCTTTCTAAAAGAAATGTCCCACTGAAATTAAATTAACTGATAAAGTTTATAAAAATACAATTGATTTAGGTACAGTTTTGATTAACATAAAAAACCCATATATCGCACCTGAATAAAACAGTATATATTTGAAAAGCCATATAGGGTACGTGGTTTAGCTAGAATATGCGGGACTAGGAGACTAATATCACCAATTCAATAACTTATTTTCTGTGACCCGCAATAGATCCGAAGCAATCTCAATTTGATACATATTATTTCCATTAAATTAGCCCGCACAACAAAATAAAGAACATTTTATCAATAACAGTTTCTGAACACGCTTCCCATGTCAGATTGTATAAAATATACGCTTTATGCGTGATTCGAATTGGATTAGCTGATAAATAGCAAGTTTACTTTCAATTTAAAAATCAGAACTTCTGGAGTGTAATAAGAAATATTATACAATTTCTCAGTGGAAGAAGACGTCGGTGGAAAAAAGGACAAGACGGATTGGGCCATTCCAAGCTCATTTCGAGTATTCGTACAACTGGTTTTAAATTGCGCGAAACAACAAAATACGTGGCTTATGATAAAATTTACGTCTTAAACTTTTAGAGGGGCATAAATTTTGCATATCACAGCAGAATGTTTGATGGTAAACTATGTATATACAGGTATATCAAATAATGGTACAAAAACGTATACGGTCATATTAAATATGTTTAATATGGAAATTGTTTCTTGTTTTGCCCTAGTCCATTTCTCTTGTTAGTAGAAGTAAAATGTGGAAAAAATGTTTACGGATTTTCAAACTAAAAACTCGGAAATATGATGTATATAATATGAAGAGCGTTAAAATTTAAATTATAGTTTGTTTTATATGCCTCAAAAGGTGGGTGCACACTCATCGATTTGTAATAAAATCAATGTAATTAATATAATATAAGATCCACTTCTTATTTGTGGAAGGGCGAAATGGGCGGTGACTATTAGACGCCTTCATTATAGCCATCTTTCTCTATCGCACGGATTTCTATGACTTACTTTATCGCTCCCACGTAACGGCCGATGAACCATGGGGACTTTCCGACCCTGTATATTGTCTCCTTAAACAATTCTGTTCAATATCAAGACACTTTTGGTAAACTATTTCGCATTTCCTTAAAAGTTTACAATTAATAGTCTCAATATTTATGTGTAAGTTAGATATATTCTGCATACCGAGACTTGGAATTTATGAATAAAGCTAATACAGATATATTTTTGGAGGATTAAATTAAAATCATATTAACGCTACAAGAGTTATACTATGGACAAACATTTAAGGGCCTTTAACTTGTGTTATGGAAGCTGTGTCAGGTACTCTTTCAGCAAATGCCAAGTAACCGCTTTGACGGGAATTATTTTATACACGTGTTTGGTTTAGAGAGTAAAACTTTCGTTGAAATATAACTGCACTTCTTCTTCTTCTTGCCTTAATAAATTGATATATGCTCGGAGTTTCTAAAAGCTTTAGCACATAAACGAAGTTTTATGACAATATTCCCTCCGTGTTTGGTTGATTCTATACAGATGGAAAAACCTGTGGATATTTTCTCCGTATTATATTTAAACTATATTTTTGCATTTTCTTTCCAGATAGAGACTATACGAGTATAGACCTCTTTCTAATCTTATTCATGAGAGGCAACAATTAAGTTATATTATGGACAATATTTTATATACTTACACCAGTACATTGGAAGTAAAACAAATGTTAGCAATTCTGTTAAGTTACTAAAGAAACCATTTACTATTTTCCCTCTATTTACAAATAGAAATGCCAATAAAAATTTAGTTGCATCTTCTATAATGACTATACTTTATCCACTAATGGAATAAAGTAACTTTATTTTACTAGTAGAATAATGAAAAAATAACAAACCTATAATAAATCAAATTTAATGTATTTACTTATTAACATTAACATTAACATTTATAATAATAGACATTTCGTTTTTTGTTTTATCACATTTAACTTCCTTTCCGTTAATAATAACCCTTGTGGCATTGTTGCCATCATCTTCGGAACGTATAACATTTGCCGAAGTTTGTGAAGAATTAAAAAATAAATTTGCCTTGGATTTTCCTTGCAATATCAAGTTTGTTAGATATAGACTCGTCAACACAACTTGACAATTACTTTCTTGCATTTTTACCAAATTCAGATATAACTATTAAATATGTAATTGATAATAAACATCGTAACATAGCAACCAGTAGTAGGTATAACAAAACCTACCACGTTTCATTGAGTACTAGAATATTTTTTTATTAAATTCCAATAATTCTGACTCCACAAATATGATTGTGATGTGATTATGCATAAAACGTTTTATTGCATTTATTCTGTGCTAAATCAAACATGAAATGTTAATGATTTAACAACTAAAATCAATGAAAGATTAATTATAAAAAACGCTTATGGATGTCTCTAACTATACGATGTGACAGGAAATAATTAACTATTTGGTAAAAATAATTACTGTTCAACGGAGTACGCCGTTAACATTCCGCTACATGTCTTGAAATTTGCCACAGTTGGCCAATTCGTCGCATTAATAAACTTATTGCAATTTTGAAGCATCTGGACGTGATAACAAGTCCGTTAACTCGTATTGTGTATTCATTAATAGAAGTGCAGTTCCTTGGTAGGATCTCCCATGTATATGGTATAAATTAACGGTGCAACGGGACCTTGATAGGATATCCGGGATAATTTCCAAAGGAACATGTAATTAATGTGGCTATGGCAGTGCGCAAAATAATTTTAAGTGCTTTGTGTGATAATAACTGTATATTATCAAGTAGTATTTACATAAAAAATGGTATGTAATTGCAGAATCTGAGCAATATCAGGCTTTTCAGAATAGTATATTATCATTTTCATAAATAAAAAAATTGTATATGCTTGTTTTTGAATCGCTTTGTACAATTTTTCGAAATATGTTAATATTATATCGACAAATAAAACAGTCAATTTTTACTAGGAGTTACGATTTTCGAAATAATGGTAATTTACGATACCTCTGATAAAAAATATATGTAATAATATTTTCGATTATTTCATCGATATGAAATATGTTTGTGATGAGGAAAATGTTTAGGAAATAAACTTTATAAAACCAGCGTACCTATCAATTGCTTTAAACAATTTGTCATACGATATTCAGACACTACTAATTCATTTGTGGTTTTAATTATTAAACAGAATCTGTTAAAATCTTAGACTGTCCTCTGCATAAAATCTAGATTTAGAATGAAAACAATAATCCAAAATAACTTCTCATATGTCGGCAAAGAGGTTGCTTATAGAAATTTTAGTAATTAAACGGGTTTTCAACTCATGCTCTGAATTTCCAAAGAGAAATTCCTCCACGCATATTATGTCCTCCATATATGAGTTATGACATTTTCCCAACGGAATATAACCACCATTAATAACAATACGATTTGCATGTCGAGATATGGCCACAAAGTGTGAATATTGATTAATTACGAATTAAATTATACTTAATTCTATTTTTTTTATAAACACAGATTTAAAGATACAAAATATTATAATTGATTGCTCTTTTCCTTCACATGAATATCAATAGGTATAGGATAAATCTTATCCCTAGAGATATATCAAAGGCCAATTATTTTTATAAATGTTTTATTAATAATAATAATAATAATAATAATTAATCCATGCTGCAAAATAAAAAATTCGA